>NC_135429.1:15406131-15706131 GCF_051991245.1 Festucalex cinctus
AGTAACTCAATAACTTTTTTTTTTGTTTGTTTGTTTTTTGTCCGTTTCATTCATTTCCAATGTTATTGTCCCTCGCTCGCCCGTGTAGTTATATTCGAATTTCAAAGTTGAGTACGTTTTCCCTCCCATCGCAGATGAGCAAAATGAACGTTTTGGGATGAAATGGAGCACAACCTGGAACTGCCATTTCATCTTGTTCCGTTGGCCTGCACTGTAAACATCCTTTTTACTCTTTTTAGCCGTGGCCATCATTTCCTGGGAGTGCCAATCCGACATCAGGTCTGCCTTTAGGATTATTTATTGCACATTGTCGCTGCCTGTATGAGTTTGAGACGTTAAAGGAGCACTCAGTCTAGCAACAGCATCTCTCCACTGATATCAAACAGGCTAAACAAGTTTGCACCTTTTAATTGGCAATCGGTCTTGAATTGATCATCCCGAGTGACAAGATCAGAAATTCCGTTCGGACACTTGAACGAACGAAACGTTGCTTTTCGTGGCCTTTTCCTTTCCGTCAGCCAAAACTGCCATTTTCTTTGTTTATTTTACAAGATGCAACAGTGCCATATGAGGGGATGTTGACGGGCTAATCTCTAAAATGTCACGTCAAACGCAAAAGAAAATACATTGAGAAAGTACAGTGGAACCTTAAAACTTGACTTATTGCTCATCATCAAAAAACATTTATGTGCAGTCCATTTTTAACTCATATTTAAACGCTCTTAATTGTAAGTTTTGTAATTTCCTACAGATGCCAACTAAACGAAGCTCCTCTCCCTTAGTTCAATGTAGTACCGTAGTACCGTCGAAAATGCTACCACATGCCACAGCATTAATTTTATATTACACATGGTTTTGGCCAAAGTATGGGGAAAAAAAATACTGTAAATCTCCAATATCATATTAAAGTGCCCAGTGATGACTCATTTAAGGAAGAGGGATTCTGGCTAAAGGTTACTCAAGGTCATATATCCTACATTTGAAACAGTAACTAGCATAAAAGTTTAAACAAAACAACACAAAAAAATTATTACTTTGGAGTGTCAGACTGATACTAGTACAAGACAGATTTTTGATTTTAGGTTTCTCATTAAACAGCCACAAGATGGCATACAATACTGTTATCAGCCACTAGCTCGAGTACCTTGAAATAATCTTGAGTACCTGCCCGATACGATACCTGGTATTAGTCGCCCATCAAGGGCATTGGAATGTTGAGGTTCCACTGTACAAATGTTTGCATTTGTAGTAGACGCCTCTTTTTTTGTCGCATGGCATTACAGTTCGAAAAGTATCAGGGCCACACTGGAGAAAAAAAATAAAAATACACAAAAATTTTATCCGAGCATTAATTTGCATATTTTTTTTAATTCTTTTTTTGTTGTTCTCTTTAGCATGGATATTTTGATGTGACAATACTTGACAGATTTCAATTTCAAAATGATTTCCCGCATCAAAGTTCCACGTTGTCTTCTCCCATGTTTTAAATCTGATGTATTCCCCTTTTTGCTTTTAACTTTTCTTGTGGCAAAAGTGTTCATCAACAGCACTTTTTTTTACAGCATCTGTTTTCCATTGTCTTAACTCCACGTCAAGCCTTTTTTTTTTTTTTTTTAAATGCCTGATTTTTGAGTAATTGTCACAGATCAAAAACAAATTAACATATCCTGCAGATTTGCCAATAATTTCCAAACATATTTATTTTTTTGACTACACAGCATCATGTTCGGATGAGCCTGCATTTGCTACGGGGAGTTCAAATATTTATTCCGTTTTATGTTCACACGCCCATCGTAAGTTACTGGACAATGTTTCGTTTGTTTTTTGTTTTTGTTTTTTTTCCCTCCCTGGCGTCCCACTTGTACAAACGTGGACGAGTTTCCACTTTGACGATGACATACGCCATTGATCTAAAATTGGATGGGGCCGCGCCATCTTGGCTCACGCCGGGGGTCGAATTGCAAAGTCGGATGGGGGGTGGGGGGTGGGCGGGAATCAGCAGCTGCAGCAGATGGAAACATTCAGTAAACGGCGTTTGTGTGCGAGGTGACCCTCGCTTTCATTTAGCACAATCATATATTTTTATTTTTTGGGTTTTCGCATTTGAATCAACAAGAAATCTTCAAGCTCGCAATTGGGTCAGGATGGGGGGGGGGAAAAATCCATATATGCAAAAGTTGTATGTTGGTGGAGGGAGGTCTTCCCGAATCAAAACAATAATGTGCCAGACTGGTGTTTATCTTCATTTGTGCCTTTTTGTGAGTTCTTGCACTGCCGAGGAGCGTCTGTTGTCTGTTATCACGTCATGTTTTTTTGTGTTTGTGCTCCGCTAACCGCCGCCCAACCCTCATCATATGTCGTCGCATCCGTGATCACGTGACCCAACCGGAAGTTTGACGAGTGCGGTGGAAGCGCGTGGCTGTCCCTGATGCCTTCTCCTCCTCTCCCCTCCTCCTACGATGTAAAGACTTTTATAGAGGTGACAAAATGAGATAGACAAATGATGATTTTGTAAGGATGATTTATAAGAAAATAAACTCATTTGATGATATCAATGTGTCTCAAGTCGTTTTGATTGCCATCACTTGAGAGGTTTAGCTGACACCAAAATAAAACCTTCAACTGGAGTTAAGTATGACATTTTTATTGTTTTTTTTTTTTTGTTTTTTTGTTTTTTTTAACCTGACCTGATCATGCAGAATGCCTTTTTATGCCCGGAGCAGTTTTTCTGTGCACCAGGGGAGTTTTATATACTCCCTCTCTGGTTGTTTATATTGTGATGGATATTTACTAGAGTCGGGCAGAAAGAGGTTGGAGATGGGGGGGAAAAAAATAAAAAAATAAAATAAAATAAAAAGAGAGTCAAAAGACAGAAGACTACTTACAGCAATATTGAAATAAACGCTTAAAATCAAATGTATGAAATTAATTAAAGATGAATTAACAAGACATTTTCACTATAATTATTATTTTTTTTTTCCACAGGTTCATACTGTGCCTTTAAAGGGGCAGAGCTTGAGAATTGGATTTCTTACCTACCCTTTGTCATGTTTTTCCCCCCTTTTTCTTCTAACTTACAAAATTCAGGGCACTGAAATGTGACCCGCCAGGCTTCCAGTCTCCCCCTGCTCGTCATTGAAGTAATCTGAATCTGTTTTTTTTATTTTGTTTGTTTTGTTTCTTTTTGTTTTTGTTTTGTTTCTTTTTAATGTAAAATGTAGTTTTAGGGGGTTTTTTTGTTTAGTTTTTCTTTTTAGGTTTTTTTGTTTGTTACATAGTCATTTATTTCATTAGTTTTCATTAATTATTACACGGTGAGTATAACTTGTAAGCCCAAAAAGGTTAAAAAATAAAAATAAAAAAGCAATCTACAAATGGGTAAATTCTGAAATGACGCAAAACACAAAGCCAAAACTAAAATGTGCTGCACTTTCTTTTTTTTTTGCAACTGTCAACTTCCGCTTACCCGCAGGACTTAAATCGGGAAATATGTCCTGATCGACTCTCCAATCAATGGGTCAGTAATTCCCCTTTTCCCTCACCGGCTCTAAGGCGTCAATGTGAGGGGACGAGAATTAGTTAAGCCGATATATCGAGGTGGACTCACCTAGGTTTGTTCACTGTCTTCTTATCATGAGGCCAATCCGTTTTCATCCACCTACTACTCCTGAATGAGCAACCACACGAACCCAGGAATAATAAACTGAACACCTCACTTACTTGGCAGCTCCACTTCTCTTAGTTGTTTGCATTTGTTATTGACCTAGTCATTTAATAATCCTTGTTAGGATCATACGGACTTGTTTCATATAAAGCAGGAGTATTTGACTTTATTAATACAAATGGAAAACATTCATCAAATGTTATTAAAATACAATTACCTCTTTTCCAAACGTCCGTTGCTGTTGTCCGTCTCGAAGGAAAATAATGAGGTCTTATAAAATGACCTGGACTTAGTAAAAAGTCCCAAAAATAATAAAACAAAACCGAAAGAAACAAATAAAATAATTAAAGCAAAAATTGTCTTTCAATATTTTATTACAATGATAACAGGAATAAAAACAATTTTTAAATTCTTTAATGCGCGTTCGCCAAACACAAGGCGCAATTATAAATTTCAAAAATCAAGAATACAATAAAAATTAAAATTAATAAAAATAAAAATTAAAATAGAAAAAGGGAAATCAAACATAACTATTTAAACCTTTAAATAAAGCCTTCTAAGATTGATCACTTCTTCAAAGAGCTCAAGACCTAATTTTAAGATAAGACGTTTTTGGCTAAAAATAAATTGAAGATATGGAAGTGTGTTAAAATGGCTCCGTCCCTACACGCGATTAACCGTTCATAACTTCCTCTTAAACATCTTATTCAATAAAGCATTGTACATTACCCAATTTGGAGAGAAAAGTCCCGTTCGCAGCTAACAGCCAAAGGTCCTCCGTAAAAAACCTAAGTCCTATCACTCTGCTGTACGCTTTCTCTAACAACACACTCCTCACGGGTTGATCGCTTCACGACAAAGAGCTGAAAGCTCGGAGCCCCGATCGCTGTCAGGGGCAATCTTTTATAACCTTGGTTGCGTCACAGCATCTCCTTGGTAACGGTGGTCTTCCGCCGGTCGTTCCAGTCACTTGTAGTCCCTTTGCATATCAATGCGCTGAGACGAGTTAGGGCATGTTGGGACGTGTTAGGGCATATCCACAGTCACATACAGTTGAGTGAGAGACAAGCACATAACATTGGAGCTCATTCTTTACACAAGCGCACACAGGAAACTGGTTACTAAGCTACGCACACCACAGAGCTTAGTCAGTTCCTGTTTAAACAAAAACACATTTCAGCTTACGTGGGGCTATACACTCATTTACACGTGGGGCAATACACTCATCCTACGCGGGGCACTACGCCATCTTACGTTGCCATATGCCATCTTACTGGGGGCAACATGCTATACGTGGGGCAAGACGCCATCTTACGTGGCCATATGCCATCTTACGCTGCCAAAGTCTCGGCTGTAATTCAATATGGAGCCAAAAAAGTCCCTATTACAATTCTAACGGTCCTGGCTCTTATTCGATATTTACAATCATCAAATCAATGACAATATGTGATAATATTCTTAACCAAACTATGCAAGCATGAATAATATGTATATACATAGCATGTTAAATCCCAAAACCTCTCAGGGAATCTCAACAGGTTGATTCTTTTTCATTTGTTACACATCTTGTATGGCAATGCTGAGAGAAAACATCTTTTCATACAGGCAATCATGACACTCAATGCAGTTACAGCAATCTTATCAGCGATAATAAACAGTATCGCATGTAATTAAAAGGAAATAAAAGACAGCAAAGTTTCACAGTGGCTTCAATGTGCTGTAAGCATTGATCCATAATTCAGGTTAACAATTGTCGAGTAAAAATTGTATATTGTGTGTGCTATTACTCAATTCAGGATACCTTTGTTTATTTATTTAACCGTGGGGCTTTATCACTACAACGTGGGGCCACCTACTCTCTTTAACTTGTGGCTTGATAAGGTTCAAAATGTGGGGCTAGGATGAGGATCTTATCAAAACGTGGGGCTTACTTAAAGCTAACGTGGGGCTTAAGGCCAACCTGGGCCTCGCTAGGGATGACCTATACTTGCTAAGCAGGCGGCTCCGGTTGCTTAGGTTTGGCGGCATCTGGTGGTTACCTTGGGGTACTACACCCAGAGGCCAAAACATGATCATATCTGCCCTATAGACACCAATTCCTTGATCTTATGGACACCAATTGATCTCTAATTTTAGAATTGAGTTCAGTCCATAATTTGTCATCTAAAAGTACATGATATGGTGCTCCATCTGACCCACTCGACTCCACTCAATTCGACACCCCCTCCTAGAGATCGCAGGTGTCCCTCAAGCAAATCAGCCGCATATCCAACTCACCATCCAACCCCATCATCCACACCTCATCTACCCCACCGTCATCACCCAACGGAGACGCCGGGGAGTCAGAAGGCATGGAGACGGGCGAAGGATCAGGGAGCGGAGACCACAGGCTGAAGCCATTTAACAGCAGGGAGGGCGACAACGCAGCCAACGAGCCCTCATCCTCGCTATGCTCAACCACCGGGTCATCAACAAGTGATGAAACCGCGGGGGAGACTGGTCTCAACAGTGGCATGATCTTACCAACTGGAGCCTCCTGTCGGGCGGCACTGGATTCCCCAGGCTCGTCAACCCGGTCCAGGGAGGGCGAGGGGGCCGTCTCAGGCGCGCAGGGTCGCTCCTCTCCAACTCGAACACCACCATACCTGGCACTCTCACCAGGTCTGGCCGTCTTCCTAGGAGTGGCGGCTACACAAAAGCCAGACGGGGTATTGAAAGTCAAGCGTCGAGCACCGTCAGGCAGTCGCCATACCATGCGCATCAAAGGGACAGTGCTCCCAATGAATACACTTTCTTTGTTAACATGGTAACGTATATCTTTTATTGGACTTTGAACCAAACCTTCCAACTTACATGAGCCCGCGAGGTCAGCAAAGCCAGGCCATTTCCAAATTTTACTCATGGCTGAATCGAAAAGATCACATAAATAAGTCATATAAAGCCCATCGGGTATAAGCCACATTTCCTCACCCACACCCTCTGGGGACAAAGGACAGCAGCAGTGCCCATAGAACACGTCTCCAACTACCCAGGCTGAGAAGAGAAGGAGATCGTTTCCACAGAAGACACACCGCGGCTCATCCTGGTTATCCTGGTAAACACACACATACAATTCGACAATTCTTAAACCTGAGGAGAGCCGGCAAGATTGCGGCTCCCCATATGTACAAGTCGATCCTGATCTAAATGATCATCCGCACCCGCTCTGTCGAGAGAATGCGGAATGCCACTACGCCGAGAGAGCGAGGGTGTGGTCGCTCTCCGAGTAGCGGAACCTTTTGGCGGGAGAGTAAAAAAAGCTGCATATGTAAAAAACCAAACTACTAAAACCAATTGGTCGACCAGGCGCAGCCAAAGGAGAATTGAAATTATTCCCCAAACTATACCCCATAAAGTTAGTTTAGCTGTTCGCCACATCCAAACCCTGCTGCCCGTAGCCACAGGATTTCGTTGAAGGCGAATCACCATATTCATAATATACAATGCCAATGCCATGGCAAATATGCCTTCTAATATAACTGCTCCATATAAAACTTCAAAAATCATGATAGAGGTTACATCTAAACAAACCCAGCACACCAAGAGGAAAGTTTCAGCTACCCCTCTTGGAGTTTTATAATTTATTCTAATTCGGCCATGCATGTACACAATGAAGCATCCCAATCCCAGTGTGTATGTACAAAACACAAAGCGTAACACCAGTACCTTGGTAACAGCTATCACCAAAATAAAGGGTCGAGTTAACTGCCAAATGTCCCATTGTCCAGTACAGCAATAAAGAAGCCATATTATAAAAATCATCCAATATTCAGCTTCATTACTTACATTTTGAAGGGCGCCTGGTCTCCCTTTAGTACCATTAACCGCACCGCATGCCATGGTCATGTGTAGTTTTACTGTTCCGCCAAAAAGTGTCAGTGAGGATTGAGGAAGACAGGGCTGGGGCGTTGCAATTATAGTCGGGTCAATCCCGCCCTCTTTTGCAGCCCTTCCTCAATACTCAATAACCTCCTCTTCGACGCCCCTCCCCAATTTTCCTGTAGCTCATTGGCCAATAGCCGAGCTTTTACCATATTAGGTGAGGCTTTCTCTTTGTGTTCTCGACGAGGACATAGCGACAAAGATCCTCTTTTAACAAATACAAAAGCTATCACTGCCGCTAAAACAATTCCTAAACCTAGCAGGAACCAAAGTCCCACATCTTGTGCTAAATTTGACAGCCCGGTTTTTATACCCTGAAAAGCCGTCTCTGCCACTTCTTCCACAACTTCAACGGCTGTTGTGGCCACAGTTTTAACTACACCCTTTATTGCCAATCCAATTCTCTCAAACCATGTACATACATGTTCCCCTTTATGATTGTATTCGTCACTGTGTCCACAATGCAGCCATTTTTCAGCAGGTTCTTGGCATGTACCTGGGCCATAAATTTTATTGAATCCCAGCCAATCAAATCCTGTAACTATGTCTCCTGCACAGAGGGACTTTCTAAATGCATGACCCTCTAAAATTTGCATAATGGAGTCAGGAGGCTTGGGGATAATTTTAAGTCCTACCATTTTAGACAATTCATTATCTTCGTCCCATCGCGCGCAGTAATCCCTTCCTACCGCTTGGCTACGAATCCATCTATTATTATTATCTTTTACCCATACCGCTCCCTCGATATTGGCATAATCTCCATCGTGGTAACGTGGGGTACAAAAATTCTTAAACCGGGAAACTTTATAACAAGGTTTACGTGCTAACACAATCGTACAATTTTTAAAATCCTTCCCGGAATTTCCACCCTTACACACCATCTCCCACGGCCGTGGACTAGCGTATAAGGTTGGTCTTTCACTGTCAGGCCAAATGTCATTCTCTTTAGAATACACTGTCGCCATATATTGATATTTAACCCAATAATTTTCTGACTTTCCTAAGCAAGGTATTACATCCTTAACCATTTCATCTTTATTGAGCCCCCACCACGTCTTACTCTCGTCTCTCGTATGTATTTCTTTCCAAGCTTGTAACACCCCTTTAATCGTTAAGTTTGTTTTTAACCCTGTACAGTTATAAATCCAATGAGTAAAAGGTGGCGTTCCCATTTCCACCAAGGGGCATCGCGGCGAAATACCACTTATCCATTCCTTCCCTTCCAATCTGTTAAACATTCTTAGTGCTACACATTGATCAATTTTATCAAAATCACCCTTCGGAACATTATGTAAATCATCTGGCGTAGGAATGCGTTGAGCCCACATTTGTACTCGTCTTATATTTAGTACAGTTATTTTCACAGTCTCATTAAAGGTTGATTCCAACACATACGTACCCCTTTTCCATATCCATGGAAAAGAGTTATTCAACCACTCTTCGTGTTTCACTTCTATCTTCTTTTCACATAGTGCGTTTTTAACACTCATTGCAAAAAGGTGAGTAAGCAAGGTACTCGCGCCACCTCTTAACCCTCCTTCGGGGAGGGTAAGACTACTACCGCTATCCGCAAAGCAAAACATGTGGTAGGGCACGGGACAATACTTCATCATATTCCAATCACAACGACTATTATTATAATACGACTGGGCCTTACTTAACCTAACCCTGCATCCTGGCCGTTTCTTCATTACATTATTAACTTTATTTATTTTATTTATTACTTTTATTGGAGGTGTAGTTGGTGGGGTCCTCCTAGACGTATTTCTTCCAAAAATAGTCGCGGCGTATACCATCCTACGTAATCTATTATGTGACCGGGTCTTATTTAACCTAACTCTGTGCCTCGGCCGTTTCTTTTTAACTTTCCTTGGTGGGGGCTTTTTGAACCCCTGCATTCCAAGAAATTTCGGTGAGGCGTAAATCATACGTTTAAAACGTGGGGCAAAAACTTCAATCGCCCTCGGCTTTCTAAATTTTTTAAGCCTTCGTTGATGAAAAACTAAAGGGTACTTACCCGATGCTGGAGTCGGAGTACCTGGCAGGTAATCACCGGTCCCGTTGGCCCCTGGTCCTTCAATGGTCCCGTTGGTTTCTGGTCCACTGCATCTAAAAGTTAAACAGCTCCAACATGGTTCCCATTCCGGCCGAAGCTCGGTACAAGTGTCATTTCGTGGGGCCGCTGGAATCCCGAAATCCGGGTCGTCAGGGTCTGTCTCTAACCAGTACCCTCCTGTCGCATCTGGCAACCTTGCACAATATTCATTAACGTACCAAGAAGGATCTCCTTCTCCAATCTGGACCCAGTTATTTCTAACAAATCTTTGCTCTAGCTTCTTCAAGCATAACAAAGTAATATTGACTATAGAGTCGTTCGCTGTGCTATTAATTCGGTAAACTACTCGAACTTTACACTTACTCTTTGAATTTACAGGGTACGTCGTGCTCCTTTTCAAAATCTTCACCGATTCATTATATGTTTGACTGGATTTACTGCGAAGGTAGGAATTCACTAGGGTGGTTCTCTCCTCCCTCCATTGCCTCTCACAAGGAGTATCCGCTCCGGCACCGCAGGCTTCCCTCTGCGGTCCTTTACTTCTCTTCCATTCTTCACTGACATGCATTACCTCCACTTTCCAGCACGTTTGGTTGGCTATTTTAGTGCTGCCATACCGTACGTCGACCAAGTCGATGGGATTAATCGGAGCCATGCTGTCGAAGCTGAACCTTCGCCTTCTTTGCGCTCGCAGCCCCAACAAACAATAAATCAATGTTATTACTATCAAGCAAAGTATGGTGGCCAGCCAAACCCTACCGTACGCCCAGCGTCGTCTTCGACGGATGACAGGAACGTTCATGTAAACTCTGTCATCTTCAGGTTGTTCATGAACGGTGTCCAATGGGTCTTCAAACAACGTGGGGCTACCCCCATATGTAGGAATCTCATAGGGGTTCTCAACCCTGTCCCTACCGTTGCCACCACGCTCTGGCTGGCGTGTAATTGTTCCTATATTGGCGTAAACATGCGGCTCTCCTCTTACCTCTAGAGTCAAAGGGTGAGGCAAGTTTAAAGTCGCAGGTCTAGGTATTTCATACAACGGGGTATCATAACTAGGAGGACCCAGTCCTAGGTCCTCAAACCTCACCCTGTTCCTGGCTGAACAAAGTCGTCCAGGTATCACTAATTTACCCCCGCTGTCGCCAAAACTTTGATCTTCCTCCATCGCTTCCTCGTAGCTACGTTTCATACTCTCTACTGACGGTTCTATCTTTTATGGACTACTAAGCTCTAAAACCACATCAGCTCCTCCCCCTCTACCTTGGGGGTTGGCCTTTGTTATACAGTTATCTTATTCCTTTTTTTAAATTGTTTCTACATTCCACTGAGCCAAATACATTTTAATTTTAAACAAAAGGGGTTTCTAAATTCACTATATTATGCCCAGTTTACCCCGCACCTCTTAATTCTTCTCACTACTTATCTTCATCATACTTGGCCCTCAATTCAGCCATTCTTTCTTGCATATGATTTTGTCGAAATACCTGGTAATCAAACAATAGGGCCGTTGAGGGTCCTGGTGACTCCTCCTGCTCAAGGTTCGCGGGGGTCTGGTTGGACCTCTGTATTTTGGCCTCAGCTTCCTCGATTCTTTTTTCCAATTTCTTAATTATCTCCCTCATTTCATTTTGCTCAGCGATTCTTTCCTGAGAACGCTCAATTAAAGACAACCAATGTGGCCTAAATTGCCCAATATCTACTAAAAAATTGTTCAAAGCCGGTACAAATGCTCCTAAAAAATGTTCTAATAATTGTCTATGTGTCTCTAATCTGGTCACTCTAGTCTTTAGCTCAGCAATCTCACCTTCCATCTCCTTCTTGTTGCTACTTCTCAGCGGATGAAGAGGGCTGTGGGTCCTGGTGCCTGTTCCAAAAGCGTGACAGGACCCCCTTAAGGACCTTGTGCTCCTTCACCTCATCAACCTCGCTCTCTTCGCTCGCTTCGCCTTCGTACCCTTTACCTTCTGGCTCCTCCTCGTTAGAGGAGGGGCTCTCACTTACCTCTGGCTTTTCCCTCCACTCCGTTCCCGACCCTGCGGCTGGAGTTTCCGGTACAACTCCCTTTTCCGGTTGCTCCTGTTGAGGAAAAACGGACTGGGGGGCTTTTATACACATTTCTGCCAATTTTTTCCATTTAGGTGCATTATTATACCGCCATGGATTTTTCTCACAAAATTTAGGGCATCCACGCAAAGACCAATGCTTTTTGTGGTCGTCTAACACGTTTCCTTCTCCGGTACAACCCGGATAGGGACATCCTTTCCCCTTATACTTCTTCGGGCGACTCCTGAGGTCAAAGTCTCCCTTCGACCTGGGTGCCTTGTGTTCATCCTCTTCTAATGAACTCACATAACAATATTCCAGCTCTCTTGTGGCCACCTGAGCCAATGCCAACAACTTCTCATTACCCTTAGGCTTTACTTCTTCATCTCCACTCTCACTACTATGCCTTCCTGTCGGCCTAGTACCAAAGTATTCTCCATTAAAAGTACAGTCGGGGTGTAACCGTTTGGCTTCCTCCTCTGTACTCATTGACACTGCCATCCCTAACGAGTATATTCCCTCGTAGGGTTTCATAGCCATCATTACTTTTATTTTCAACCAATATATCGGGTCCCCCAAAACCCATCGTCGCGGCATCGCTGGACTCACTTTTACTATTACTGTTTTAGCTTTATATTCCATTCTATCTGTCTCTTTTACTATATGACTACCTTCCATAGCGCTAATATTCACTGCTTTCTCTTGCGGGACATCCGGCAATGTCTCCATTGAAATGTCCCCTCGAGCCAAAGCAATATTGATTAGCGTGGGCCAGGGGGATCTTGGTTCCCCCCCACTTAACACAGGTTCAACGTGAACTAAAGTTGGCACCGCTTCCGAGCCAACAATTAATGGAGCCAAGCCATACTTACCTCCATGCGGTGGCCAGTTGTTGTAGAGCAGTGCCTGGAACCCCGGGTCGCGAGTCCTCTCGTTCACTTCCATCGGCCAATAGGTCAGCAAATCGGAACTTAGCGACTTTATCGAAGTTTCTGCTCCAGTTAACTGCCATCCCTCGGCCTCTCCTGCTCTCACTAGTGAACCTTTCCCCATTCTCATCCTACAATGTAGGCAATACAGTATGCTCTCCCCGTCCCACAAACATTCACAATGCTGTGCCTCGGTATTCTCTTGCGGGGCTAAGTCCCACTGAGCATACGCTTTTATCCTAGGTAGGCTTTTTACTCTACAGTATCCACACACCTGTATTTCAAGCACCTTAGCCGGGCCTATTTTACTCAGGTCTGGCTTAAAGCCATCTACCCAATACTTATTGGCTATATTCCACTGTCTCCTCAACTCCTCGTTTCCACTGCAAATTACACAGGTCGAGACAGCCGGTTGCCAATTAAAATCTTCCACTCTATTACTAATATATCCTCTCACTGCATTCGTCCAAAGAACAAATGCCTTACCGACCATTATCACCTTCTCCGTCCTCCGCACGATGACAGCTCCCTTCATCATGACGAGCCTGACAAAGTCCGGCGGGACTGGTTCCATTTTTAATTATTTGTCTTACTCCTTAACTTCAGGCTGAATTAACTGGTATCGGTTTTAGCTGCTCTACCCCTTGGACTCCCTTCTTCTTCAATCGCACTGTATTTCTGTCTAAAACTTCTTCAACGATGTCAAATTGGTCATATTTCGCTTTCACTGCCTGACTATCAGAAGGACTATGAGATTTTATCCACACTCTCTGTCCTACCTGAAATGGGCACTTTCCCTTTTGAGGGTGTTGTGTGCTTTGCATCCGTCCTACCTCAAGTGCGACAAAGGGGCGCTGGTTCAATTCCTGCGAAGGGGAAGGTCTATCTGCTCTGCTCCTCCCATTCAAATCCTTGACCAACTCCACCAATTTCTCACTCCATTCTTTTCCATTAGCATTTTTCCCAAGCCAACTTTTAACTAGACCAATGGTCCTTTCAGCCACGCCGTTAGCTTGAGGGGTGTAGGGCGGCGAATAAGTTCTTATTATTCCCCACTTTTGACACCACCTGTCTATTGTAGCGTTTTTGAAATGAGTTCCATTGTCAGTTCTTAATTCTCTCGGTATGCCTAACCACATACAACCTTCTTCTAATGTTTTTAGCACGCTATTAGCATTCGCATTACGTACAGCTTTTAAACCAAAATGTCCTGACATCGAATCAACAAGCACAATAAGATATTTCTCACCTTTAGTGCCGCTTACTCCCATGGGGCCTGCTACGTCCATGCAAACTGATGCCCATGGAACAGTGCTTTTAATCGTCAATCCGTCCACTCGCTGTCCTCGGCGTCCTGCATTATACTTATTACACAACTCGCAATTTCGTATAACTGAACGAATTTTCTTTTCTGGGATCCAAAGTTCCAGTTTCTCCAGCTCTCTTTTTGTGGGCAAGGCACCTCCGTGGCCTAGCGCTTCATGTACGGCCTTAGTCACCTCACACACAAACTCATTCGGGACCACTTTTCCTCCTTTGGGAGTATTGTCCCATTTTTCTGCTCCTACAATTACCAATCTTCTCTCTTGGACGTATTTATCTATTTCATCATTACCTCTCCAGTGAGCCCCCTCCTTGACGTGGGCTCTCTGGTGAACAACATCGATAGTCATATTCAACCTTAACTCGGCTATTTTCTTCCACAACTCAGCATGAGCAATTTCTTTGCCTTTCGCTCCTTCAAACCCATTTTCTTCCCAAATGGATAAGTCCTCTTGGAGCGCCTGAGCACAATAATGACTATCGGTTATAAGTCTTACTCGACTCACGTGTAATCTTATGGCCTCTAACAATCCTTCTAACACCGCTGTAGCCTCTCCTGCTTGGGCACTGCCAGGAGTCTGACCTTTCCGGCGGCATACCTCTTTACCATTGTGTTTCAGGATGAAGCCCCAGTGGGCATTCTGGTCTTCACCCTTTTTAGAACCATCTGTGTATAAAACCCATTCATATGGCTTCTCCTCACTATTTACAGTTTTCGCCTGTTTTTTAGATATGGATTTTGCTGGTCCTATCTCTAAATCGGGGTCTAGCAGGATATCTTCCCACCTTCCCCATCTCACATTAGTCGCTTTAGTACTTTCTAATGTGTCTTTACGCAGGTAGCGATGTACTTGACTCTGCGTAACAACTTTTATGCCTTGTCCCTGGGCTAAGTCTTTTAATGTTCCCCAATATTTAGCAAGAACCGCTAATTCTCTCTCCTCCTGGGGAAACTTCTTCTCAACATTATTTATAGTATAAGTCCACAATGTTACCAAGCCGGCACCTTCATTACTAACACTTACCATTGCATTATCTTCATCACATTGAATCTCAGCAACTAGCCTAACTTCCAAGCTTCTCGGTTCGAGGCGTATAGCATTTTTTACTGCGTTTTTGAGCCCTTCTAAATTTTCTTGGTCTTTAGCCGACCAAGGCCAATCTTTTGTTTTCTTTTCATTAGGATTTTTGCGCAATCGGACATAAAGGGGTCTCGCAAATTTTTGATAAAACGGAACATGATCTCGAACATAATTACACAATCCTAATATTTTCTGCAGTTCGTTCTCGGTCGTTGGTGGCAAAATTTGTTCTATTTTCTCTCGATACGCTTGCGACAGCCCCAAGTCTTCAGACACTTGGAATCCCAAGTAATCTACCTGAAACCTGGCAAGCTGACATTTTTTAAGATTTAGCTTCAATCCCGCCGCCGTCACTCGCTCGATTACGGCCTGCAAAATTTCCAAATGTTCCTCCTCCGTGTCACTAGCAATGAACACATCATCAATGTATACTGTGACAGGGAGACCTTCCAAAACATGCAAGACAGCTGATTGAAATACGTTCGGGGAATTTTTATATCCCTGCGGCAAGCGCTGCCAAACGTATGCTTTTCCTTTATGCGTAAACGCTGTTTTCCCTTGTGATGCTTTGGCAATTCTCAGGGAAAAGAATCCATTTGCAAGGTCAATACATGATTTATACTTTTTTACTCTTAATGTTTTTAAAGACGCCTGGGGGTTTATGAGGCTCGCTCGGTTAGCCACCGTACGGCGGTTCAAAGCTTTGAAGTTAATGACTGGCCTCCAACCCCCTCCTACCGCTTCAGGTTTTTTAACAGCTTGAATTGGGCTATTGGTAATCGGGTTTAGCTCTTCACGAATAATACCAAGTGCTAATAATTCTTTTACAATTACCTCCATTTCGGCAACTGCTCCGGGGTTGAGGGGATACTGCCTTACGGGCGGATGTACCCCTCCACTAATAGTATGCATGTATTTTGCTCCTAAATCACCGCAATCATTTTTAAAATGTGCGATAGCGGCTTTGTCTAAAATTTCACCTAATTTCTTTTTCCCTTCCAGTGTTAACACACTGTCTTGGATTTGTTGGGCTTTTACGGCTGGTACATCTACTGACTTATACCATTCTTGATCAAGTATTACTTTTGTAGGGCCTACTTTCACTAATTTCGGTTTTAGTTTTTCCCATCTCTTTTTCGCAACCTGCTTTTTATTTTTAGACTTTTTCATTTCTTCTGCATCTTTTAACGTCAACAAATTGTGAGGTCCTACTACCCACACAATTCCCTTCCAAATTCCTACCGGCATTTTGGCTATCGAGCCATCAGCTACCATTACTTGTAGGTGTCCGATTTGTTTTAAGGCTCTACGGGTCATGGACACCTCAGCCCCTGTGTCTACTAAATAGGGTACTCCCTCCACCTTAGCATAAAGGTTATCCCCTATTCTGTAAACTCCTTCTAGGGTGACCCGTGCCTCTGTCTCCATTATTTTCCAGGCCCCCCGGAGGCTGCAGCCTTGCGCGCCTCGAGGAAGGCCTTCCTTTCTTCTGGATTTAGTTTGTCAAATTCTTCTTTGGGCATGTATGCCGGACCTGGTCTTCGCACCGCTGGCTGTTGTCTTGGTTGGGGCCTCGTCTGCTGTCCTGGCTGAGTGGCCGGTCTCTGATTTCCACTCATTCTCTGTTGCTGAGGTCTCACATAGGGGACAGTCTGAACTGGTCGCTGAGCTCCCTGCTGGACTTGCTGTTCGTTCCCTCGGGTGCGACTAGCGATTGGTCCGGTTCTCCTCTTCTCAGCGTTATGCTTATTCAGGCGATCCCACTTCTTAACGGAGGCTTCAATTTTCAGCGTCGTGCTATTTGGAGCCATTTTCACAAAGACAGCTTCGTTCCCTTTGTCCTTAACAATCATCCGCAGCACTTTAATATACCTATTTGGCGATATAACTTCTTTAATTTTGTGCCACACGTTTAGCAGTGAAACGTCCCTTTTGAGTTGCTCTATAGCCCTATTAATATGGGCATCTTCATCTTCATCTTCGCCATCCACCCACCTTTCGTAGACCTGTTGTAGTGTTTCGTTTGGTCCGACGGGGCTAGCGATGATGTATTGAAGCCATAGCTTCTTCGCGCCATCTCCTCCTGGGGCGTCCCTAATCATAGGCCATGTCTCAACTAAATACTCTTTAGCTGTTTCTAGCCTACTTTTTTGGCGAACCAACTCCTTTAAGGTCTTAAATTGTTGCACATCACCCTCTATGTCGTGTGGCTGATTTATTGGGTTTGGTACTATTGTAGTTGATCCCAACTGTGTCATATATTGGGACTGTTGGTTAAAGGAGGCTCTCGGGGCAGCTGGTACTGTTAAAGTAACCGCTGCTCCATCATTATCCGAATCTGAATTTAAATCATCGTCGGCTCTCAGCTCACATTTTGCTTTATCATTTATTGCTTTTTTGAGCCGTCTTAACATAAAATCATGTGCCACCGCCACGTAACCTTCCCTGAAATTCTTAGTCAGGTCTTGGTGAGCAAGTAATGTGGTGTATGGCGGAGCCTGTAAAATGTTAACAGCCTCGCGATAAGTTATTCGCATAGTTAGAGGCATTTTACTATCTAGCTTATTGAGCCAGGCCGGTGGATAAGGGCGATTTACTTGCCCTGCCTCGGGTATGTACGCTTTTCGCCCATCCTTTGTCTCGATCCATCCCAGGCTAACATCCCTAGCTATCCTTTCTGAGGACCGGTACACATCTAAAGTAGGTTGAGGATTTTTCTTTCTTCTATTCACTGGTCTTGTAACTATTTTTGGGTTCTGGCCGGGGTTGGCCGGGTCATCGTCTTCTGACGAGGTTGAGTCCCGGTCTTCATCAGCTGGATTAGCGCCAATCGCGGTCGGAACAGGAGCTTGCTCTCCACCGTCTTCCTCTTCGCTCCCATCTTCTGGCAGGGGCACCGGCATCACGGGGGGTCGTCCCGGAAAGGGGTCCCGCGCTGTTCCAGGGGTAGACGTGACGGGGCTAAAGGTTACTGTTCCCCTTGGGGCTTTGCTTTTCCCCTTCGGGGCCTGTCTGCTCGGTCCCGCTCGCTCTTCATCCTCTACCACCCGGGCAGCTCCTGACATCCCTCCACTTACCGGGGAAGGCACGGGAGTTGTTTTAACTGGGGATGGTGACTGGGGCGAGTCCCTGAGTTCTCCGGTTATCGATTGCTGGAGCTGGCGCCGTTCACGATCCATCTGCCTAGTACGGGTTAAAATCTCATCTGTCACTGATTTAACTCGCTCCTCTCTCTGCTTTTTTGATATTGCTACCACAAATTCTACTCCCGATGGTGTTGTCACGGGAGTTTTAGCTCTTAAGGTGAAGGCCGCCACAGCTATGGACTCAGCCTGTTGCCACTGCATTTTCCCAGTTTTAATCCAATTCACATCTATCACTACTCTCTCCGCTCCCTCTCCCAGCGCTTTGTCAACCCCTCTTTCCAATGCTTTTGCCATTTCGTCCGCATATTGTGACTGCTCGCTTTTAGGGTTCCACTCTGTCCCTGGCACGTGAATTATCATGCCATAGGGAGTGTTCCCGCCACTAGTTTTTGCCGCTATTATTGGCCGCTGATAATTTTTCTGTAATTCCTGTTTAACTTCTAATTCATATTCTTGTCCTGCTTCCTGCCTTAAAATGTTCCTAAGCGCTTTACTATGTGGTTTTAATGATCTATCTGTAATTATCACAATAGCATCCCCTTGTATTTGCCAGGGGCTCCCCACATAGTGACACAATACCACTCCATTTCCGATTGAAACCTTTTTAGTTTCCTCCGGCAGCCCGCCAAGGGCCGCCGTTCTTATCAGGGGAGTCATTCTCACAGTTATCCCTGAGCTTTCATTCTCCGATGCTCCTGCGTCCTCCTCTACTGGGACACATGAGCCCGTATCATAAAAGCCCTCTTCACTAGCGGCTTCAGCAAACCGCTTCCCTGCCATTTGGAGCTCTTTCAACTCCGGTTGTTCCCAAAGGTTGAGGCTTAAAGCTTCAGTCTCCTTGGGATTTGCCAATTCCACCTTTAAGTGCATTTTCTCGGCAAGGGATTTTATCGTCGGGTCCCACTGGACTCCGGTACTAACCACTTCCATCACATTATACACATCCAACAACATAGACCACCAGTGGACCCAAAGGCCCACCGTCCCAGAGGTGCATCCCTCCTGGGGGTGGTTCACCACTACTGTTGCTATGCCCATTATTTCGGGAAATTCACTCACAAACATTCCCGTTTCCTTCACCGCCCTTTCCACCTCGACTGCGAGGTCTGTCGGACGGATCGAAGGGTTGTTTATCTCCAGGTGCCTTCTGGCTCCTGGTGGCCATCGATCTACACCTTCACCCAGCAGCATAACTACTACTGGTATATCTACTTGTTCTAGAGGACGGAATTCAGGCTTTAATCCTGCTCCCCTCTCCGTAGGGCTGGGGGACTTTTCCCTCCCATTTTTCCCTATTAATTTTTCCATTACTTCACTAGCGTGTTTTATAGCCCGCTTTGCTTCTTATTGTAGGAGTTGAGCTATCTATTTCCGAAGCCTACCCGTGCGCTTTGGGTTACAGGGACGTACTATAGCTCCCGGTTACTCAGCTCCGTACCCGTGTACGTTGCCTCTACTTCTATCGGGACTACCGCGTTCGGGTTTCCTACCTTTACTCGTCGGCGGATGTCCTCTCTCAAACGGTGGGGTGTATTGTCCTTCCAAATCGGTTGTAATCCACTCCGCTTCCCTTTTTCGGGCTGTGACTGTCTTCTTGTGCCAATGGACACTCCTGCCAAAACCGAAAAAGGCTGCTTCCACTAGAACATTAGTCTAGTGGAAACTCCTACCTTTCCCCGTCGGTCTCGACGACTTTCTTCTTGTGCCAATGGACACTTCTGTCAGAACCGAAAAAGGCTGCTTCCACTAGAACATTAGCCTAGTGGAAACTCCTACCTTTTCTCCTTGGTTCTCGACGACTTTCTTCTTGTGCCAATGGACACTCCTGTCAAAACCGAAAAAGGCTGCTTCCACTAGAACATTAGCCTAGTGGAAACTCCTACCTTTCTCCTTGGTTCTCGACGACTTTCTTCTTGTGCCAATGGACACTTCTGTCAGAACCGAAAAAGGCTGCTTCCACTAGAACATTAGCCTAGTGGAAACTCCTACCTTTCTCCTTGGTTCTCGAAGACTTTCTTCTTGTGCCAATGGACACTCCTGTCGGGAACCGAAAACTTAAAATTTCCGCAAAAATACAAGGAGGAAAGGCAGGGGATGGGGGATCAAGGTTATGCCTGTAGCGGCGGCAGCCTCGGTCAATGGGTCCGCTATCAAAGAAAAGGGACCGTAAATATTTTCGGGCACCCCGCAATAACCAAGCAAAGAATATGGTAGATTTGCTATAAATGGATATCTACAATAACAAGCCACTAAAATGGGCAACCGCACCCAATATGGAAGGCCTAAATACCGTAGACCATAGTTTATCATCAAACTACTAAAGGAGACTGCTTCTCTCCGAGCAGCTCTCCACCCTCAACTCTAACTGTTCAAGCCCTCCTCCTCTTTGTGGGCGGGCTTGAACCACCCCTTGACTCAGCCCCTCCCTCAGGAATGCGCGGTGCAGCGCGCTCTACCAGGTACACTATCAGTACCTTCACAGCCGACCGAAGCAGCAGGTCGCTGTAAAAGCTCATTCACTTTGAATGGCTCTCTCACACTCAGCCTCTGTTTGAGTGTAAGTCTCCTGGGGGGGCCAGTCACCGTTCCTTTAACACAAAATAGTACAATCAACTTCAATTCAAAAATCACACTAGTTTTCCACAATTAAAGCAGTTCTTTTCCATGAAACATTTTCATCAAAGAGACTAATTTTGTGTTAGCTCAGGGTCGTCTGACATGACAATTTATCAGCGAGCTCGCCGTCAACTCCAAACACTGTGCCCACAGCTTAAAGTCGCGCTTACTCGGGTTCCTCTTTTGGGCTTCGACTGACCCCGATTTTGCAATAATGAGTCAATCGAGCCCCACGTTGGGCGCCACATGTCAACTTCCGCTTACCCGCAGGACTTAAATCGGGAAATATGTCCTGATCGACTCTCCAATCAATGGGTCAGTAATTCCCCTTTTCCCTCACCGGCTCTAAGGCGTCAATGTGAGGGGACGAGAATTAGTTAAGCCGATATATCGAGGTGGACTCACCTAGGTTTGTTCACTGTCTTCTTATCATGAGGCCAATCCGTTTTCATCCACCTACTACTCCTGAATGAGCAACCACACGAACCCAGGAATAATAAACTGAACACCTCACTTACTTGGCAGCTCCACTTCTCTTAGTTGTTTGCATTTGTTATTGACCTAGTCATTTAATAATCCTTGTTAGGATCATACGGACTTGTTTCATATAAAGCAGGAGTATTTGACTTTATTAATACAAATGGAAAACATTCATCAAATGTTATTAAAATACAATTACCTCTTTTCCAAACGTCCGTTGCTGTTGTCCGTCTCGAAGGAAAATAATGAGGTCTTATAAAATGACCTGGACTTAGTAAAAAGTCCCAAAAATAATAAAACAAAACCGAAAGAAACAAATAAAATAATTAAAGCAAAAATTGTCTTTCAATATTTTATTACAATGATAACAGGAATAAAAACAATTTTTAAATTCTTTAATGCGCGTTCGCCAAACACAAGGCGCAATTATAAATTTCAAAAATCAAGAATACAATAAAAATTAAAATTAATAAAAATAAAAATTAAAATAGAAAAAGGGAAATCAAACATAACTATTTAAACCTTTAAATAAAGCCTTCTAAGATTGATCACTTCTTCAAAGAGCTCAAGACCTAATTTTAAGATAAGACGTTTTTGGCTAAAAATAAATTGAAGATATGGAAGTGTGTTAAAATGGCTCCGTCCCTACACGCGATTAACCGTTCATAACTTCCTCTTAAACATCTTATTCAATAAAGCATTGTACATTACCCAATTTGGAGAGAAAAGTCCCGTTCGCAGCTAACAGCCAAAGGTCCTCCGTAAAAAACCTAAGTCCTATCACTCTGCTGTACGCTTTCTCTAACAACACACTCCTCACGGGTTGATCGCTTCACGACAAAGAGCTGAAAGCTCGGAGCCCCGATCGCTGTCAGGGGCAATCTTTTATAACCTTGGTTGCGTCACAGCATCTCCTTGGTAACGGTGGTCTTCCGCCGGTCGTTCCAGTCACTTGTAGTCCCTTTGCATATCAATGCGCTGAGACGAGTTAGGGCATGTTGGGACGTGTTAGGGCATATCCACAGTCACATACAGTTGAGTGAGAGACAAGCACATAACATTGGAGCTCATTCTTTACACAAGCGCACACAGGAAACTGGTTACTAAGCTACGCACACCACAGAGCTTAGTCAGTTCCTGTTTAAACAAAAACACATTTCAGCTTACGTGGGGCTATACACTCATTTACACGTGGGGCAATACACTCATCCTACGCGGGGCACTACGCCATCTTACGTTGCCATATGCCATCTTACTGGGGGCAACATGCTATACGTGGGGCAAGACGCCATCTTACGTGGCCATATGCCATCTTACGCTGCCAAAGTCTCGGCTGTAATTCAATATGGAGCCAAAAAAGTCCCTATTACAATTCTAACGGTCCTGGCTCTTATTCGATATTTACAATCATCAAATCAATGACAATATGTGATAATATTCTTAACCAAACTATGCAAGCATGAATAATATGTATATACATAGCATGTTAAATCCCAAAACCTCTCAGGGAATCTCAACAGGTTGATTCTTTTTCATTTGTTACACATCTTGTATGGCAATGCTGAGAGAAAACATCTTTTCATACAGGCAATCATGACACTCAATGCAGTTACAGCAATCTTATCAGCGATAATAAACAGTATCGCATGTAATTAAAAGGAAATAAAAGACAGCAAAGTTTCACAGTGGCTTCAATGTGCTGTAAGCATTGATCCATAATTCAGGTTAACAATTGTCGAGTAAAAATTGTATATTGTGTGTGCTATTACTCAATTCAGGATACCTTTGTTTATTTATTTAACCGTGGGGCTTTATCACTACAACGTGGGGCCACCTACTCTCTTTAACTTGTGGCTTGATAAGGTTCAAAATGTGGGGCTAGGATGAGGATCTTATCAAAACGTGGGGCTTACTTAAAGCTAACGTGGGGCTTAAGGCCAACCTGGGCCTCGCTAGGGATGACCTATACTTGCTAAGCAGGCGGCTCCGGTTGCTTAGGTTTGGCGGCATCTGGTGGTTACCTTGGGGTACTACACCCAGAGGCCAAAACATGATCATATCTGCCCTATAGACACCAATTCCTTGATCTTATGGACACCAATTGATCTCTAATTTTAGAATTGAGTTCAGTCCATAATTTGTCATCTAAAAGTACATGATATGGTGCTCCATCTGACCCACTCGACTCCACTCAATTCGACACAACTAACGAGGTTACCCTGCAAACAGACAGTGGCGGCGGAATAAATAAATAAATAACCGTGTCCGTCATCATCCCAGACACAAGATTGTTCACCTCTCTGAGCTTTTTTTTTTTTTTTTTTTTTTTTTTTTTAATTTAAAGAAGAAATTATATTTCTGGACTTTTATTTGTAAAATTTTGAAAAGAAAAACTGCAGTAGGGAAAAGCTGAACAGTTTAAGGTGAAATGGTCAAAGAGTAATTTTTTTAAAAGTCGATTATGATGTTAAAAATCTCCATTCGTGTACCTGGTTGAAGGTTTTTAGCCATATCGTTTGTGTATTACAAATAAATGAGTCCTACTTGTTTCCGTTTACAGCATCGGGAGCACAAACGTGTTCCTCCTCTAACCTCCGTCTCAACTGCGTGAGCACACATTTGTACCATAATTACAGTCCCTCCGTGCAAGCAATGCCCCCCGGAACATAATAAATCATAATAAATAAGGTTTATTAATCCCGCTCACAGTGAGGCTGTTTTTGTTTTTGTTTTGTTTGGTTTGCTTCAAAATTGCATCTCTCCTCCTTAGTTGGTTATAGTAATAGATAATCGTCACTTTATTGAACACAAGTGATATTGTCGTGTAAGACATGAGAACGCGTCATTAGAGTGCGGATGACTAATTATCCGTTTCATGATGGCTGCAAATGGAGTCTACTGTCAAGCATCCCTTTGTCTTTTCTATGTATCACAATATGCTGCAATCTCCAAGACTGCAGTGAGCGAGTGAATTCCTGCCCAGCTGTAATGTAATTTACATAAATAAGCATTGCATACGAATCGACTAGTATATTAACTAGTAAGTGCATTAACTGCAAGTTTAGTGCATGAAGTTCCGCCGCAATGAGTTAAAATACTGTCGCTGCACTTTCCAATATTAAAATTAATAAATAAAAATACTTCAGGTTATTGTCCATCTGCACTGTGAAGTGCCCAATAAGAGAACTATTATACCATTCCATACAACTTATTTAAAAATATGCACTGAATGATCTTGTAGTATCCTACTCATCACTCAATAACACCATGTATTAATTTGATATTTTTAATTTGTTAAAGTGTTCAAGTTTACATACATTGACAATTTAAGTTTTAAAAACAACAAAATGTCAGGCAGAAATTAACTTCTTATTTCAGTATTTAAGTTGATTAAATCTGAAAAATTTATGACAGCAATTAAATAAATTTTATGTTTCTATATTAACTCTATGACGCTACAAATAGATTAAAAAAAAAAAAAACTGCAGTTGAATTGAATTCATAATGCTGATAGAAATGTTGAATATCGAGGTAGACAGATGTCCCGAAATATCACCACCGACATACATACACATATACATATATATATATATATATACATATATATATATATATATATATATATATATATACATATACATATATATATATATATACATACATATATTATTTTTTTTGTTTTGTTTTGTTTTTTTGTTTTCCAAACTCACCGCTCGGTGGTGTGACACCATGTCATCTTCATCTTTACACTTTTCCTCCTCAAGAAATCAAGTCCTCGCTTTGTCATCAAAGTGCCACTTCAGCAAATCTGCAGTATCTTCATGGGTCCAAGTACTCCCTTCCCTCCTCAGGGTGTAATGTGGGTGCGTCATGGTTCAGCTTCTCACGGCCAGCATGGAGTTAATTTCCCAGATGAGGTTGCGGAGTTGATCCATGATCTGCTTCAGCTGCTGGTTCTTCTGCTTCAGCTTCTGTCGCAAAACAAATACAATTGCAAGTCATTTGGATGATTATTTTTTTAATTATTATTATTGGGCTAATTGGAAAACAAAATGCCAACCAGCAAGATTATGGCAGGTATGGTAATTAATACCATACCATTTTCTTTTTTCTTGAATGACATGGTGAACTTGATCAAAGATGCATTTGTGCAATTGACATGAATGAATTGGATTCTGAGCTCAGAAGTTTCTGTGTTGATCCTCCCACATTCCAAAAACATGGAGGCTGAACGGTTGCTCGTCTGTATGTGCCATGTGACGACGGACTGCCGGCCAGGCCAGATGGCTGCGATAGAACAGGATTAAGCAGTATAGGACACTGGCGAATGGAAGAGCAAAATAATAATAATAATAATAATAATAATAATAATGCACAGTCCAAAAAAGCCCACAGCATGACCTAGTGCAAGGAGACTGCAGCCTAATTTTTTATTTATTTTATTTTTTTTTACATATTCTTTAAACTAATCATGGATTTAGATTAAAAAAAAAAAAAAAAAAGTTCAATTAAATAGTCAAAAAATGTCAGGGTTTAAATGTTCAAGTTGTCAGAAAAAGAGAGACGAAAATTTGATTTATTTTTTTTTAACAATGACCTAAAACATTACCATTAAATGTCCAAAATGAAGATTAAAAGCAGAAAATGACTTTGGAATTGCAAAAAAGTAAAAAAAAAATAAAAAATGTTAAAATTAAAAAAATAAATAAATACATAAGGCTGAAAAGAAAGCATTCAAAAAGTAACTATAAAATGTCTATAAAAAAAACAAAGAGAAAAAAACCTGAAAACTACCATAAAATGTCCACAAAATTGCCAAAAATGTGACAAAATTGATCGTAAGAAAAAAATGCAGAAAGAAAACGCCATAAAAAATAGCAATAAAATGTCCGAAAAAGGAAGAAGAGTAGCAGGAAATTACCATATGTTCAAAAAATTATGTCTACGTTTTGGATGCTGCTTTCATATATTTCTATTGTGGTGCAACTCTAATTAGCTCTCGGCTATTCAGTGCATTAAACTAACAATAACACACTGTTACCTTGGTTACCTTCATCACAATGTTAAAATGTTTTGCGGCTCCATACAGATCTTTTATTTTTTTATTTTTTTTATTTAAGTTGGTTCATTGGCAGGAAAAGTTGCTGACCCCTGACCTAGTGTGCATGACCTTGAGCTAAGCCACCAACTCATTTTAGTGAAGAATCTTGATGACTATGTCCCCATTTGTTCAAATCAATATGTCCTAAAAAGGATTCCTTTATATGAGCATTATGAAATAAAACTGGATTTTAGCTCATTTCTATTTCTCAGCCACTTTAATTGTACATAAAAAGAAATCAATCGTAAGACAAATTATTATACCCAATACAACAGGGAAAAGAAGCGGCCCTAAAATTGAGCCTTGTGGAACGCCAAAAGCCAGTTGAGTGTTAATCTGAATTAGCAAAGGCTTAGTGTACCAAACATAGCATCTTGCTTCGGATTTGACTGTATCTTGCAGTGAAATCTCTTCCAATGAAATCCATCTCCGTCTTTCGGCAACACTCCTTTAGCCGTGACTAATTACGGGCCCTTTTGCACCACAGATAACACCTAGAGCCATCGATTTCGCACAGCTCTCTTATATTAACTGTTCAGCTGATTGTCCTCAAAGATAAGCCTGAGTGGAACATTTGGAGGCCTTCCAGTTTCTCTCGCTCACGCTCGCTCCAAAGGGCTCTCACTGCTTCTTACGAACGCTCTTGCCAGATCTTCCCTTTGCTATCTCCCTCTTTGACTTTCACTTTTATTCTGAGAGTGAGCAATGCGTGTGTATTAAACATGATATGCCTCATTAGCCTGATGAGCAGCTCTTGAAATAACTTGGCCATTTACGCTGCATTAATGAGATAGTATCCAAATCCTTTGTAATTGCAGGTAATAGAGCACTGTATTTTTTTTTTGGTTCCTTTTTCTCCTTGACACTTTTAAAGGAACAGATCGGTGCACTCGTCATGACAATTTCAAGCGTAACCAGGTGAATTTGGCTTCAGAGGCAACACATTTGCCTCACATTAATCCTGCGCCACATAAACATCAAGCCAAGCGTTTGCAATAAAGCTAGATATGAAATTTCCACAGTTGGAAATCCTCGTTATAGGAAGCTTGCTGACATTAGGGCTGCAAGATATTGGAAAAACATGCGATATGCGAAATACTTGCTGAAGATAGCGATATCGATATTATTGCGATATTTAACATTTACCTAAAGAAATTAAATTTTTATTACCTAATGAAAGAAAAATATTTTTCATTGGGCAAAATAAGCAACTTCATGCAATCTTAGTTAATTAATTGTAATTATGTCTTGATAATTTTCAACTATTGAATGGCGATGCACATTTTAGTTAGCATCTGACTGGTCAAATTCATATAAAAAGCATAAAATTCCATATAAAACTTATTGCGTGCCTTTGAGATATGCATATTGCAAGGGCCAATATCGCAATATCGATATTTTTTCGATATATTGTGCAACCCTAGCTGATATGCAAATAACTCACAAAAAAATTCTTGTGTAACTTCAGGTAAATAATATTCCATTTATAACCTCTGAAGTACCAGGAAGTACGTATGAATGATGTAGATGGAACAGATGATTGCGACCTTGACTTTGTGTCGGTCGGAATGGCGAGACCGTCAAACACAAAACGCATCCTGCAGGTGCACTCTCACGTTTCTTGTCTCTCAAAAGCCGACCGCACAATTCTGTTTTGATGTCTACTCGACGACTATTCAACAAAGAAGGAAGAGCCGTCGTCCTAAAGACCGCCTGAGGAGTGGTGTCCGAATGGCCTTAGATCAGCTGAATGTGTGGATAAAAGAACCATGGACGCATACCATATTGGGCAAAAGTCTTTGGTTGGTTGGTTTTAGCAAAACTAAGGTGACAATATATAATATATGGTTTTCCACAATAAGTACCAAGCAGTGGAAGTGGCATAAAATTCAGGGCCCGGTTGTTCAATTCTCAGTTATTTTAACCACTGTTTAACCCGTAACCGCCGGTTAAATTCGTAACCCGCCGTTAACTAACCGGCCACTAAATATGCGTTGTTCAAAACATGGTTAGTCACGCCGTTTGTTAACGGCACCGTCAAAGTGTCGTTTACGTCACTGGTTAGCACCGATATATCCCACAATTCCTCTTTTTGTTTACTTCCGGGTCGGCGAAAGCAATGGATACTATCCAAATGACCCCTGGCACTCGCCGAAAAAAAAAAAAAAAAGAAGAAGAAGTTTTCTGCTGACGTAGAAAACGTTAATCAGTCAATTGTTTAAGTAATTTAGGAGTTTTTGTGACATTTATTTTTAATTCAACTTTATGTTTTCTTTCTGTCCATTTTTAGAACTTGTCTTAAAAACATTTCTCTTTTGACTCAGCATGAGACTTGGAATTTTGTTATTGCTAAGAGGTAACGTGTGCTTAACTCTTCAGCAGATTAATCACCAACGTCAAAGTCAAGCCCTCGATAGACTCTCTTTCGTGCGCTCAGTGGACATCAATAAGGCAGTATTAGCCACATAACACGTAGTTAACCACACGGTTAAAAAGTTAGCGGCGGTCCTTAGGTGTGTTAACTTTAACAGAAAGTTAACAGCCGGTTAAAGTTAACAGAGTTTTGAACAACAAGATGACAGTACCGTTAAAGTTAACGGTCGGTTAAATCTACTTCACCAATGGTTAAATGGTTAACTGAGTTTTGAACAACCGGGCCCTGGTGGTTAAAAAGTTCCATTGAGGTCAACCCAAACCACCCGGCAAAAATAAATTCATCAATTCATCTTCACAAACTGGTCCAGATTTCAAACCGACGAATGGATAACGATGACAAATAAGGATTGAGGCTTGCCAGTTTGCTGACAAATGCGTACTAACATTATGACCGAGTTAAAAGAATGTTTATCCTCCACCAAAAGGGATTTGGAGTGTTCACTTTCTGTGGCGCATTGCATTATTAAATGTTTCAGTGCATTATGGATAGTGGGGCAAGCGCAAGATGAATACTTGTAATATCAGATCATATGCCTCAGTGGGCACAGAATTGAGAGAAATCATTTCTCTAACGCTCATAGAGCCACTTTTGGTTATTGTTTGAAATGTGCTCCAAACAAACAACCAGACTGGTATCGAAGAAGTATAGGTCTAGGACGATAGTCAAGCTATGAGAAAAAGGGTCACTGCATGTATGTGTAGGAATAATTGTAAATAATAAGTTATCATACATTTGCTGCAATGAAGAATGTGTTGCTCTGTTCCCACTCAAATTCACATACCCTGAAGATGACTCAAAAACCTGAAGAACCACAACCTCTAACGCAGCAGAATGGTTCGAGCCAGTCTGCTGAGGTCGCCTGTTTTCTGTTGAGAAATCGTTGCAAAACCAAATAATTGATTGGAAATGATTGGAAAACCAAATAAATAGAGGGTGAGTAGAGGAATTTTCAGAGAGTGCAGGAGTGAATTGTATCAGTCAGTTCGTCTCCTCTCTCCTTGCGAGCCCTGAACTGAGTGTCTTATCTCCTTTTTGTGTCGTGTATAACTCATTTACTCCAATAACGTATAAATACGTTTTTTTTATGTTCTAAGTGTCCCAAAGACGTATTTATACGTTTTTTTGTTGTTTTTTTATGCTAGAGCATACAGAAGGCTTTGATGCAGCCTCTCAACTGGAAAGAACGGTTGCAGAAATTGTAGTTATTGCACAAACGGCCAGCAGGTGGCAGCAGAGCAAAGGAGATCAACCAGGGCCATGTAGAAAAAAAGCTCAATTACTTACAATTTTGAATAGATTTGTGAAAACTGATGAAACTTAGCTCTCTTCTAATGCTAATTGCTGCAAAATGGAAACAGATAGAAACATACTTTTTTTTCCTGATGAAAGAAGAGACTTTAATCTTTCTTTTGGTAGGTTCCATGCTTTTATAGCAATTGAACACATATTCTGTGGGCCTTGCAAAGTCAGTCAAAATCCAGTAAAACAGCCGGGAGCGAACGGGACTGCTTCTGTGAAAATGGCTGGGAGTGAATGAGTTAATAGATGTCAAACAGGTAACCCTGACAGTATGTTAGTTCAGTTCAAAGGTACAAGTGAAGATTTGATTTCTTGGAACATTTTAGTGACAATACATTTGAACTTGTCAGCCGTAAAACGTTTATATAGCCGGTGGCGGTGTGCATGTTAGCTATGATTTAATCCAACTTCATCATTGTCCTAAGCTGATAAAGTAAAAAAAAAAAACAAAAAAAAAAAACGTTTTGCTACTAGAGGAGCTGACAGTTAGTTTGAATGATCCTCTCGTCTTCGACTATTGTCTGATCTACTTCATCATGCTGCCTCCTGCCTGAGTCGAAATCAGATCAAAGATTCCGATATCAGTAGGAGGGTGACAAACAAAACGAGCAACAAAGCCGAGTGTTTCAATTCAGCTCCACTGGCCACTCCAGATTCCTTAATCAATGCATTTCTGTGGCAAGGCAGATTCTGTGTAAGACATTCCTTATCTGAACTACATTCACTGAAGTGCTTTTTTAGCCTTTTGAAGGCTGCTTTCAATTAAAAAGTCTATTTCTGTTGACTACTCCATTGCTTGAAGTCATTCTTCAATGGGTGCATCAATCTAGTAATTGGTTAACACTTGGGATTTGTCAAATCTTCACGCTTATCAAGCTTTATAATTGCCATCGCTCCATTAATTATGGTTGCATTATCGTCACATTAAAGCCGATTGGGGAGGGCTTGTTGATCCGTTACACAGTAAAGAAAAATACAAGCTAATCTTGTAATGATATTACAAGATGAATACAAATCATTTATCAGCATTTAACGTAAAACCAAAAACAAGATCACAAAAGCTTTCTGTGAATATTAAGAACCCCACGGTTGCTTTTTTGAGGAGCAGATTTGAGATAGCGGCGGCGGCGGCTTGGAAACGAATGAGATTCAAATATGTGCTCACGCTTGATGACAAGCATGCTAAGGGAGCGTGTGGGGAGTGGGGGGGGGGGGGTGCAACGTAGCAAGTGGAGCATAAATGTGCTTTCACTCAGGATTCCTCTGCTAATCCGCCCTGTCGCTGGCAACTCAAATCGCAGCTTTGACTCTGTGGATGTGGCTGGGAATTACAAGTGTAAGTGTCTGTGAGTGAGGAGAGGGGATTAGATGAGAGGAGAGGAGCGCAGTGGATACAAGTACACTTTCAGGTTCCAGTTTTGCCAGTCAGAATTACACATGGCAATACCAAATTAAACATTTAAGTGCTACATGTTTGTTTGTTTGTTTTTAAATTGGAAACTAGCAATCCCTCAGACATCAACATTGACGAAAAAGTACATTTATTATTAATAATGGTTACCGGTACCTTATAATTATGCCACTATTGATCCAAGAAACCTTGACAGTTACTTGTTAGACAAGTTATATGGTATTGGTTTATGTAAATATGCTATATTTTGTAAATAAGAAAATAGTGTGCTTCTTTGAAAGACTAAGTTAAATTAGTTAAATCTAGCGGTGTTCATCAAGGCTCTATTTCGGGTCCACTTCTTTTTACGATTTTATTAATGGCTGTATTTTTTTCCCCAGACTGCTCTGTTCAACTATATGCTGATAATGATACTATTATATATAACTCAAAGTCCTCTTCTTTACAAATTCAAGAATCATTCCAGCATGACTAATATTTTTCAGACATGGTTTTTTGAAAACAGTTTGCTACTTTTTAACTAACCACAAAACATGTATAATGCTTTTTGGTCCAACATTCTGACTTAAATTCTTTGCTTTTGGCATATGACTGTGGTAGACTTATTCAGAAAGTTAATAAATGTGAATATTTGAATGTTTGGATTGATTCAATACCACACTTGAATATGTTTTAAAGATCGTTGTTGGTGTTTTGTTTCATTATGCATCGTTTTAAATTTAATGTCGGGGGGGGGGGGGGGACCTGCTAATTCAATTTATTCTGCCCACTTCTGGCTATGCTGATATTATTGATCAGACTGCATAAAAAACTGCTCAACAATAGAAAAATGAAGAGAGTAGTGGAAAAATGGGCATCATTGAGAAAATAGACAGAAATATGTTGCAAACTATACTCATGGCCCCAACCCTTATGGATTTTATATTGTGAATATGTGCGATATATCATATAATTTTCACAGTAGTATCTATATAATGTAGCTTCGCTGCTAACAACAAACAGTATGACACAGCTGCCAAGCAATCACCCGTGTGTCACTTTGATCTGCTGCTTGTTACCTTGTAGCTCATTTCTGATCACGGCCATAACACAATCTAGAACAGGGGTGGCGAGATCCGGTCCTCGAGGGCCGCAGTCCTGCAGGTTTTGGATATTTCCCTTCTTCAACACAGCTAATTCATGATCAGCTCATCAGCAAGCTCTGAAGCCTGATAACGAGCCTGTTAATTGGAATCAGCTGCACTTCGAGTAGGGAAATCTATAAAACCTGCAGAACTCCGGCCCTCGAGGACCGCAGTTTGCCACCCCTGATCTAGAACATAAATGACTACCAAGAACTGAAAGAACATGACGGATTTTACACGAAATCAGCCCGAAGAAACACGATATATAATCTACCCAGTTTGTTGCAGGGTCTCCATCACACTGATGATAATGTGACAGGTCAGGTAACAAAAACGCAGCAGCCAATCAGGCATGCTCTGCTGCACAAAATCAAGACGCAGTAGATGGTCTTAAGGTATTGATGCAGCGCATTGATTCTCTAGCTCTCGAATAGTGAACAGGGAGACAAGCTTATCTTTGCACTAATTGACCTGTAAAAATATACTGTAGATGAAACAGGTCATATTGCGACACAGTCCACTGCACATTTGATATCATTTCAGGTCTGGATCAGGGCGGAGTGTCAATTAGGGATGTCACGATAAGGGCAATATCGTGATATTGTGATATTAAAACTGCCACAATATCGTCATCGTCATGTTCACAATATTTAAAAGGCACACATCTGTTAAAAAAAAGTCAGGTTGATTTCCATTTGTGCAGTTCAAGCACCCTCTAGTGGCTAGTTTATTAGTGCAATTTAATTTTCATTAGGGATGCTTTGGCCTTCTATGTTTAAAATCTATGCTAATTGTCAGCTGAAGGGGAACCTAATTTTTTTGTGAAGCGATCAATGTGTGCTTGCATTAGCAAGTAAGTGCCTCAATATTGTTATTAGGTTATTAGCAATTGTAGGTGGTTTATATGCATTGCTGTTATGTACAAAAGCACAATATTGTGCTTTTTTTTTTAGTATGAGCTCTCTTTTTTTTTTTTAGAATATTGTGATTATTTCTAAATACCGCCAACGCCCCCCACAATATCGTGATAATTATCGTATCGTGACCTTCATATCGTGATATCGTATCGTGATGTTTGGATGTTACATCCCTAGTATTTGTACGATCTGAATCAGTTAATAGCAGTTGGTTGGATTTTTTTTTTTTCCTTTTTCAAAAAACGGCAAATTTTCCCAAATTGCACATGCACTAAAATACTCTACAAATCGTGAAACTTGAGGAAAGTCAAACTTGTGGAAGTATGTAAGCTGCTTACTGCTCGATGCCTGCCTTGGGAACAGTGACCCTAAGTAGGTTTTGCGTCGAACCATCTGATAGTATCCCCAGAGGGACTCGAGCGAGGCCAAACTGACTCAATTTGCCACCAGTTTAGGGAAAAAAAAAAAAAAAAAAAAACTTAATTGACTTTATAAACTTTATGGCTTTCCTCAAAGGGAGGGTTTAAGTGCCAGTGTGTGTTTGGATTGAGATTTCCTCGGGGAATAAAGTCTTTTTATAAAGGATTGCGAAGGCAGATAAAAGCCTCCTCTTCCAGAGGTGGCAGAAATACAATAGGTGTGTTGTCATCCTCGCATACACCGACCGCCGGGGTGCTCACAATATGTGCTCTGCACTGAGGTGGAACCGCTGCAGTGTCAGCTGACTGGGGCAGAACACATTTGATCAATTTAGCCTTTTGCTATCTGGGAGTCGGCACACCCTCGGTCTCCTCTAAGCACTTGACTGCCTGCCAAGTACACCCATTGATTGGGGTTTACCTTTTTGATTTGCTTCTCAATGCTAATAATTGAGGGGCAAGAAGGTTGGGTTATCCTTGCTTTAAACCCAATGATGGGTGGCCAAGCGTTGGCGGTAAGCCGGAGCAGAATTCCGCAACAGAGCAAAATATAGCAATGTTTAACTGGGTAGCCATTTTTTACTCACAAGCTCAGCTATCTCGGGGCAGACAGGTCGTCCAACTTCATCGCTCTCAAATGTCTGTCAGGAGCTCATATCATTTAAGCCCCAGCTGAGAACCTCTGCCACAGCCTAAATAAACATGGCCCTTCAAGGAATTTTAAAGGGCATTGGAGGGTTTGCAGCACACATCGGGAAAATCTTGATTACATTTCCACAATGATTAAAAGGGATTTTCCCACGTTGTTGCCATGCTTATTAAAGATAATCCGAAGACATCCACACACGTCACAATTGAGACCTGCTTTTACCGAGTCTAATACCGAGTCTAGTTTTTGACAGCAAAACAACCATTTCCTGGATCATACCGAAACATATAAGATGTAAGGGGTACAAGTGTCTATAAAAAAAATAATAATAATCAAAATAAGAACAAATGTTAAGCAAAGGTGTGTTTCTGTAAGGGGTGTTAATTTGTGGAATCATTTTGGTAATGACTTGAAAAGATTCAAGTCAATTGTTGAGTTTAAAAAAAAATGTTCAAAAGTAAAGTTCAAGAGTATTATTTAAATTAGACATGAACTAGTACAATTGCAGAAATGAAATTAAATGTTATTTTTGATTCCATTATGAGGGTAATGAAAATTGTATATGTGAGTATGATGATGTATTATTACAGTGTACATCTAAGAAATTCATGTACATACAATTGTAGTATGTTAAAATGAAACTATACAGTTTCTTTTATTGTAATGTTAATTTACTATTGAAATAAGATAAAAAGAATAAGGGCTAGGATTAGATAAGTTTTTAACTTCTTCCTACTCCCTTTGGACATGTAAACCATTTCTAATGATTGTTATGATTTTTTTTCTTTCTTTCTTTCAATTTTTATTTTGCCATTTGTTAATATTTATATGTTACGGTTACATGTTCAATAAAATTCAACATTTTATTTTCATGCATCCTCCCATTCAGAAAAGTTGTTTAGATGGGAGGATAACAAAAACCACTTAAATGTGAGCAAGTCATCTCCGAAACACAAACGGTGTATAAAAGAGCAGCCAAAACGACATTTATGTATTATTTATTTAAAAAGAGTCTTGCGAAAACGAGCCGAAAGTTAAAAAAAAAAAAAAAGCCCCTTGTGTGCTGAGACTCCCAGTGGACGTCTGATGACATGAGAACGGCCTCAAGTTGTGAATCTTTTCAAAGTAAATTAAAAACATCTTTCTTTTACTGAACCCTTTTATGTGAACTTGTGTGTCTGATGCTTACGCAAGCCTGCGCTGGATCTTTCTATAAAGGGTAGAGTCATGCTTTTGGATATCAAAGCACATACTTTTTTTTTTTTTTTTTTTTTTAAGTTGTGATTCAACAGTGATTCACTAGTCCTGAAAATTGTGAAAAATAAAACCTGAGCAAAACACTATTTTCCATGTCAGCAAACAAACACACTGACAAAATACTTACTGTACAAGGCAGTGTTAAGACAAAACATGAATAATTGGGTTTTCCCTTGACACGGGATGAAATGAAAATTTCTCTGACTCCTCCTTGCGAGAGCTTTGTTGGCTACACTGCCCTTCTGACCTTGGCTAAAAAAAAACTTGGCACACACAGCCTTCTAATGGGCCATGTGAGGTTGCTAATAAGACCCTTGCTGTGAATTACTAATTCAGAGAATGCAGACCAATGCAATATAGCAATATTTGGGTTTTAAAAATGTTGACTGCATGTGAACGTGCTCAGTGTGGATGGATCACTTTTCAATTTGAAATTGCAAGCAATCCCCCCCCCCCCCCCACCCCGTTCTTTTAATTTCTCATTTAAATAGAGAGAACAGACATGGTAATTAACAGGGTATTAAAGAAAGCGAGTGAGTATGGAAGGGAGGGAGAAGAGGGTGAGAGTGCATGAGAAGAGCAGCCGAGTGAGAGATAGCGAAGAGAAGACGGCGGCGAAAGTGAGGAGCTGTGGAGAATTAATAACATGCCAGATCTCTCCAAGGCCTCCTTAATGGGCTGTGACAGGAATTTATTCACACTTAGGCTGGTATCAAATCAAACGCAAGGCAAGTGGCAGTGGCAGGCTTCAGCTCGGGGGAGGTGTTGGGAGGGTGGGTCGAAAGCTCAGTAGAGGAATGATGGGGGCCATGTCTTCTAGGTCCAGCCTGACAACCCCCCTTTAGGATAAAAGCTCATCTCCAAGGCATCAGGGAGACGTAATGCATGCAAAGGAAGTACGGCAAGGACAAATGATGAGTGACGCGCCGACGACAAGAGCGCCTGTCCCAGGACCCAGATGGAATGATTATCAAGAGTCGCAATGAATGAATCATTCGGCAAAAAGTACCCTCGCTCGGTCCATCAGTCAGACAGAAGGTTGCTTTCCACATATTTGAAACAGACAGCAGGCAGAAAAAAAGCTGCACCAGACGCAAAGTTCCAGCTACATGAGCAGCAAGTTAATCGCCGTTTCCTGTCCTAATTGGCATGTGACCAGTAATGCAGGCGATTCATTAAGGATCTAATTTGTGGCCACATGGGTGTGACTGCATTTTTTTTTTTTCATAACACTGCATATGACTAAGGACCTAGAATTGATATGCACAATCACATTCTAGCACACCAGGGGTCTGAAGCACACAGATTGAGCAATCGCAACCCATTAGGCGCCAATGAATTATGGCTAATGCTTCTGAAATATTTATGCAAACATTATTGAGTTTCTTCCGCACTCTGAAACTTCATATATAAACAGCAAGTCCCTTAATGGATGGGAGAGAATGTGCATTATAAAGTCTGGCACACAATCTCAAAAAGGGAGTTCACACAAAACGGAATACTTTTAAGCACACTTAACGTTAAATACATATTGTCACATGTATTCTGCTCCTTACGATGGGATATTAGGGCCACGTATAAATATATATATATATTGTTTTTAGGTGGGGGTAATATTCCAAGAAAAAAAAAAAACTCACAAATTTGCTACTTTATAAACTGGCAAATTTGCAAGAGAAAAAAAAAAAAACTCGTAAATTTATGCGAAATAAGCTAGCAAATTTGTGACTTTATAAAGTGGCAGATTTACGAGAAAAGAAAAAAAAAAAACTCAAACTTGCAAGAAATACACGTAGCGCAGCTATGGTCTGGACAAGGTGCTGGTTTTTGTCCACCAGGCGCTAACGTAAAGATTCATTGGTGGGTAATGGAACAGGCTTTATGGATTTCTTCTTACTTTAAACTTTACTCGTCATACACGACAGCTAGAGTGACAACACTTCCTGAGTCCCTGTCAGCTGAATAACACTAACCAATCAGAAGCTAGCATACTTTAGGTCAGCGAATGACAGAGAGCAGCAGATACGACACATCGATTTAGCTACTTGTACAAAAAAAAAAAAAAAAAAAAAAAAAAAAACAAGTATGAATGTGTAAAAAATAATTCTGGAAACATAAATATACAGGTAAATATAAATTTTAACAAATTAGTTTAAATGTTTGCTCCTCAGAGTGTGGACTTTCGCAAAGGCGTCTTCGTTGTTGGTAGTACCTAACACTTCAAAGTGCAAATGCTTAATATGGTTGCAATCCCTAACATGGTTAATGCTTAATCTCTGCTAAAGCAATTACAATCTCATTACTTGAAAATCCGACCAAAAAATATTGGCACAAACATCCGAATAGTATGCGAGGTGTATTTTTCGCAATTTTTTTTTTCTGTGTATATTACCCCACACCCCTAAAAAAATATAGATTTATACGTGACCCTAATATTCCGTAGTATATTCTGCTCCCCAGTAAAGACACTTGTGGCGAATGATAGGTTTAGCCCCACATTACCTCCTCCCCACCATCAACCTTCCTTCCAGATCGCATAACCATCCGTCAGCCCGACTCGGACAAACAGCAATTACCCCAATCGACAGATAACGAGAGCAAGACTATCACTCACAGCCAGGATGCCCCATAAAGCATCCAGACATTATCAAGAAGGCCTCATTTATCTGCCGCTTCTCTATCACCCCAATCCCAACCCTCTCTTTTTACGTCTTACCTGTCCAACGCAATCATTGAGGTGAGGGGCTGGAGGGTATGTCTTCAGAGTTCATCTGACTGAGGCATGTTGGGCAACGGGTTCAAGGCTCTCGATGTGGGAGTGTGAGTGGAAGTGACAGCTAATACAGGGGCTTGAAGTGCATCTCCTTTAAAATGCAGCGAGATGAGTCTTCAGAGACAACAGTAGAAAGAGGGTGTCAACTACTGAAGGATGAGGTGATCCAAATGTAGTCTGGATTGAACTTCAGACAGTCGATGTCAAAATGAACGGATTGTTTGGTTACTTATAGAAAGATGAAAAGGAGCCCAATAATTTAGAAATGCTGGGTTGTTTTCCTAACTTATACACTGGCTAGTTATAGATTTTGAGCAGATTGGGTTGGGTTAAATACTCTGGCCCATCAGATTTATGTTAAAAATTGGATTTGGATGGGTTAAAGATCTTAAGGTGGTTGCCATTTTTGGCCGTGTACCACGTTGGAAGAAAATTTAAGGTAACATTCTTACAAAACGTTACTGGTGTTACTGATGGCTCAGTGGGTAACACTACTGACCTTGGACACAGGGATTGGGGATCTAATCCCAGTCAAGGTGGACAGCCCAACATACCGACACCGATTATTAGTACTCAAGGAGGCCGATTAACAATATTTCAAGCCGATATTCATTTGCAGTAAAAAAGAAAATGCAAATTTTTCACAAATAAAACATGCAAGGCGTTCCCAGTGTCAGCATCATCTTTTTAAAAGTAAAGTACAAATTTATAAACACAAATGAAAAGTTACCTATATCTCACTTAGCGGCAAATACATGTGAAGCTAATGGGTTTTCCTCAGGGTTCGTAAAAGGGTTCAAAAGTTCTTCAAACAGTCAAAAATTGCCTGAACATGCTCAAAATTTCTTTTTGTCAATTAAAAAATAGCCCAGCATTGACTCTGTCTCTTTTACACTCAAATGCTACAAACTGATTGGATGCCAGTCAAGCTGCAAAAGCAATGGAAGACTTTTTGAAGTCAGCAAAACATCCATCCATCCATCTTCTTCCGCTTATCCGAGGTCGGGTCGCGGGGGCAGCAGCTTTAGGAGGGAAACCCAGACTTCCCTCTCCCCAGCCGCTTCAACCAGCTCCTCCGGTGGGATCCCAAGGCGTTCCTAGGCCAGCCGAGAGACAGTCTCTCCAGCGTGTCCTGGGTCGTCCCCGGGGCCTCCCGCCGGTGGGACATGCCCGGAACACCTCCCCAGGGAGGCGTCCAGGAGGCATCCGAACCAGATGCCCGAGCCATCTCAGTTGGCTCCTCTCGATGCGGAGGAGCAGCGGCTCTACTCTGAGTCCCTCCCGGATGACCGAGCTTCTCACCCTATCTCTAAGGGAGAGCCCGGACACCCTGCGGAGGAAACTCATTTCGGCCGCTTGTATCCGGGATCTCGTTCTTTCGGTCACGACCTACAGCTACGTGACCATAGGTGAGGGTTGGAACGTAGATCGACCGGTAAATCGAAAGCTTTGCCTTTTGGCTCAGCTCCTTCTTCACCACGACGGACCGATACAGAGTGCACATTACTGCAGACGCTGCACCGATCCGCCTGTCGATCTCTCGCTCCATCCTACCCTCACTCGTGAACAAGAGATACTTGAACTCCTCCACTTGGGGCAGGACCTCATCCCCGTGCTGTTTTGTCAGCAAAACAAAATTTGCTAAATTGCCAAGTCAGTTGCATGATCTTCAACTCAACTCTTACTAGTCGGAGTGTTGTTCAAAATGGATTGGCTGGAGAGTTGCTTCAATTTCAAGCCTCCAAGACACAAAAATACCATAAACAGAACGTATGCCTCACATACTGCCCAGTAGTCGTTATCCCAACAATGTATTGTTCCATTTTGGATTTCAGTTACGTTTTTGTCTCTTTCAGGTGGTCTCTCGCTTATGCCATGGCTACAGACAAGGGATTAGTGAAGGATTGGAAAGCGCGGACATGCGGTGTCAAATCGACACTCCTGTTTACCGTGATAGTGTCTTGGGAGCATACACTTCAATGGATTCCCTCACAAAACGCTCTCCTGTCGAATAACAACAAGGCTGCTGTCTGTTTCAAGGTTATTCTACTCGGAGTGAAGAAAATACGTACGATTTGAAAATCCTCTTATCCTTGCACTTTATCACCCTTTTCCATCGACATAGACATAACCCGTAGCACATAAAAATATCACGAAAGAGGATATAGTCGCTGTATGTGATGACAACTGTGTATTGTATGTCTCATTTGTCTTGTTCAATAGCTTTTTTTTTTTTTTTTTTCCAACTGTGCCACGGTGAAGTATTTCAGAAAAACACTAAAAGCAACCATTATTGGACAGCTTTAACACCAGAAATATACAGTAAATGTATCTATTCACAGCTGTGGCTGTATCTTATACGCGATCCGCAAACTGTCATCTGGAATGTTTGTGCCTGAACAAAGACATGGGTATGAATGAAATAATGGCTTCCGATGACAAATCCATACTGAGATACTTAAGTCTGTATCTCACTGAAGGGTGAACATTTGTAAGTGTTTGCGAGGGTAACAAATGTTGACTTCTTGTTAGGGTTTGTTTAACGTCGCAACACTCACCAAACTAGATCTTAGCCAGACGTTCACCAACCATTTCAATGTTTTTATTTTAATTGTCACAAAGAAATTTTAACCTGTATCACACTGAGTGGTAAACGTTTGCAAGTGTTTGTCAAGGTAAAGCCTAATTTATGCCTCCACGTTTGCTCTCGCGTTGATGATCGCCGTAGGTCACATGATCGACGCGAGCCATGAATTTTAAGCGCCGTGTCGCTCGTGGCCGGCTGCGGTGCACATGTCGCCAATCCTTGAACACCGTAGATGGCGGGGCGTAGCTCGCTTCTGATTGGTCCGTTCGATGGCGTTTTTTCTTTTTTTTTCTCTCTCTCTCTCTCCCCGCCCCCCGACCAGATAGTTTCCGTGAAGGCAACTGGCGGCGCAAATCGACTTCCTGCTTGGAGACCACGGCTGTGCATGTGGATATGTGGCTGGGACGAGAGGCGGAAAACAGCAATAATTAAAAAATAAAAAAAATAAAAAAAATAAAAAAAAATTCGCTAAGCGCATGGCTGTTGTGTTTTGGCGAGTTTACGGCCGACACCGGTGCAAATTGGCAATAATTAATTGCCACGGTGATGAACTTACTCTCCCCCCGGCTTTGTTTCGTGTTTCTGAATTAAATTGAACCTCCTGAATCCGTCATAAAATGCCGAGGAATCGCCACTCTGTGGCGTCCCAGCCATAGCGACAGCGGGACTTGGTGTGAAACTCCAGCAGGCACAGATGTGTATTGTGCACAAGTCGGAGGGCAAACGCACGAGCGGAGCTACGCCGTAACGCCTCCACGCGAGCCTCTCGCAGAAGCATACTGAGGCCTTAAGGGATATAGATTTTTATCAAGAGGGTTCGTTCAAGGTCACCACAATGTTCGCCAGCAGTTTTTCTTGAAAAACTTTTTGCAAATTTAGAACATGTTATGTCCTGATTTTTCATCACGCTTTCGTTCAAGGTCACAAACATTCGCTTAACGTTCACCAGATGTTCTCCAAAAGATGTCATGTTTTTTTTCTTGTTGCCAGGAATGTTTTAGTTGGCAAACGTAAGTGACCTTGAACGAACCCAGAAGAGAACTCAACATTCGCTACCTTCGCACGCTCAGTGGGATACGGGCTTTTCATTCAGTTTTTTTTTTTTTTTTTTTTTCAATTCTTGAAAATTTGAATTACAAAATAGGTGGATGGAAACCCACTTATGAAAATCAGCATAATTCACAGATTAATGGATAATTTAGATACCGGATTTTGACAATATTAGGTACTGACACATTCTTGTCTTGACAGTGCTGAAAATGGAGGAGGTGTACTCTGAATCTGAAGTGTAGCAGATATGTGTGCCTTTTTTTTTTTTATTATTAATCTGATCTTCAGCTGTGAAACTTATCAGCTCAAAAGTTTGCAAAATGTTAGGACTTATCTTTTCACTTCAGCATCAATCTTCCCCACAAAATTCGCTTACAGGAGCACTCCATTTTCCCTGCTGCAACTCAACTTTATCAGTCGTGGCTTATTTCTTTATAAAATTGATTAACTTGACAATCCGCAGCTGTCTACACATCCATCAATCCAATATATTCTCTCATCCATCTTAACCTGTCTTCTTCTTTCGTGACAGGTTTCTTCGATACGAGATCATTTCAAAAACTCATGAATGGCGGATTCACTCACTTCTATCGTTTGTTTTTCTTTTAGTCCCTCATTTCTTCGTCCTTTACCCTTCAGTTAAAAAAAATGTGCCCGCACTGACAGCCGCTATCTGCTAATCCATCCTTCTCCCAACACCTGATAGTCCATTTCTCTTTCTGCCTTTAGCCATCAGCCAGCTATTTATCCATGTTTCTCCCTTCTATCACTCTTATCACAAATCTTTCACCTCTTTCCCCATCAACCCTTTCACCCCAGCAGCGTCTGTTAATCTATCTTGCTACCCTTTTCTTCCTTTTTTTTTTTTAAATCTCCGTCCCTCTACTCTGCTATCTCACTCCACTCCCATTTACTCCGCGCTTCATCCAGAGGCGTCCGATCTGGCTGGAGCAACCGCAGCAGATGCGGCCGGGCTGCAAACATCTGCTTCCCTTGTCCTGCTGCATCTTGACTCTGCTTATCAGACTAACCACTTTAACTCCCCAAAGCTTGCTGCCCTTACTGTTGCCTTAATGTGCAGCTGGGAAGCCTGGAGAAAAAAAAAAAATCACAGCTAAATATGTTCAAACACATGGGGCGCAACACTGAAAGGCCAGTTTATAAATCCGTGTTTTTACACACAGGGATGCCTTTCCTGATACATAATAAGACACAAACAGGCAGTGGCTTGAATTTAGGGTTTAGCATACCCATTAGGATGTTGGCGTTGGTGACAGGGATTTGATTTTGAGCTATGGCCCCCTGTCTCCAGCAAATGACAGTCCAACTACAAGGTAACAGTTTATCGCTAGTTGGCTGCATGGTGTTTGTAGACTAGATATTACGTTAAGATGTGTGACAGTTGGAAACTCATTTGTGTTAAATTGCAAGAATGCTAAACGTAGCCTAGCATAGCTGAGGCATATCTGTTGTCAACACGTCGCTTATGCAGATACCCAGTTTGTATGTGAACTAAAGGGTAGTTTGTTTACCTTAAATGGGAATCACTAGCATGCTAATGCTAGTCACAATTGCTAACCGTTTACCATAGGCTAATTTTGTTGTTAATAATGTTCATGCACAGCAGATAATGGATGGATAGATATATCCACTAGGGCTGGGTTAAAAAAAAATAATAATAATACTAAAAAAAATAAAAATAATAATAATAAGCGAACAATAACTTTCAACTCTCCATTTTGAGCCTGATAGATTCATAAAACCATGAAACGATTACTTGAATCTCCAATCCCATTAATTCGTAAGAAAGAATTTTTAAGGCCAATTTTTTTGTATCTTACCGTTTTCTTGAAATTTACTGTTCACATGAATGTAAATGTATATATTTTTCCACACTTATGAAAGACCTGACTTATTACACTTTAAGACAATTTTGAATCTTTTTAATTTCTAATTACAATTATTGAATTAGAATTATGAAAATATTTCATCTCATCCTTGCTGATGTAAATGTTTGTGTAACACTTCAGTGATTATGTGTTATTTTTATTAATAAACTAAATCATTTAACCAGTTACTGACTCCACAAAATATAATTTGGAATTTAATGTTTGTTGAGTTTTTATATTTAAGAAGAACTGATGTTAAATAATTAATATCGAATTGAAGTGACTCGAATTGGGGGGGAAAAAAAAAAAACAATCGAACTGACCTCTTGTGAATTAAAATGAAATTGATTGCAGAAATTAGAATTGATACCCAGCCCTAATATCCACTCAATTGAACTTGTGTAGACATGCATGTGTGAACTAAACGGTTGTTTATCTTAATCTGTTTATCTTAATGGCTAGCGCGCTAATATTAATTGCGATTGCTAACCGATTGTTGGTGATAATAATGCATATGTATAGAAAATAATAAAATATGAGCAATTATAACCACTAAATTCAACTTCCATCTAACCTTAACAACAACAAAAGAAGAAAATTGGTTTTTATTTTAATTTGGGGTAGGTTAATTGATTAATCGATGGAGTAATCAATAGGAAAATTAACTTTAAAAAAAAAGTCATTAGTGACCGCACTAAACCTATGCCCTAAAACAGATGTGAAGTCAGCCATTTTAAAAGTAGCTATTTCCAGGCATCCTTCAAAAACTAGTTTTGTTTTGTTTTTTTGTCGAATGGATTTGAAGTAGATGTGTGACTTTCGACCTACAGATACAAACAGTTGAACAATTATGAGTTTTCACTGATGGGGCCCTTGAGGGTGAACAAACACAATTACCATCTGGCCTATGATGAAAAATAGGTTAGATATACTACATGGCCCTAAGCAATTATCTACTCTACTCAAAGCTAACAGACGAGAGCTCAAACTGCTGATGAATGAGGTGATGCATTTTTTTTGCAACATGATATACTGTCTATACATATTTGTATGATTTATTTTGTCACGCAATGAGGTTTACAGCGGCTTGACAAATTGTAAGAAATGCAAGACGACCACCACTATGCATTCCTCAGAACATCCATCTTCTATACTGCTTATCCTTATGAGGGTGCTGGAGCCTATCCCAGCTGACTTTGGCCAAGAGGCAGGATCTACACCCTGAACTGGTTGCCAGCCAATCACAGAGCTTATAATGCACATGATAATTTATATTATACATATTTTGTCAGGTGTTCCGTGACACTAAAATGTGAATACCTCAATAAATAAAACGGGCTACTAAAACCTTTTTGGCACACATAGCAAAAACAGAAATGTTTCATGTTGTCCATACAAGCACATAAAATAGCATGGTCAGCATTAAACCTGCCAAACGTAAACATACCACTTATGTTAGCGAGTCTGTTTGCATGCTGACGTTAGCAACATCCGTGCATGGACGCAGAGCAGGTTCACAGCAGACAAGGAAGCTTCCATCTACTAGGTTCGAATATAAAGTTCTATCCAAGTGTAATGGATAACAATTGCTGAGAGCAATTCCGTTGGTGTCTTCTCAACCTCTGCTGTATACTTGGATCATTTGACAGAACTCAATTTGCATGCTAATGCATTGCATTGGGGGAAGGTCACGTGCCAAACAAGGTTATTTATCTCTTGTGTCTCACGGTGTCTAATAGGGGCGAAAAATGCAATTTCCACTTCACTTGTGCGCTTTGTTTTTCAAGAACATTGATTGTTAATTTACTGTATGGTTGCATTGCTTTTATTCAAGGTGGTGTAATAAAAAATCTTTTCTCAGTATTCCAAGGCCTTTTCAGCCATCGTGTTAAAATGCTGTTCGGTATGTTTTGTTATTTTGTTGTTGTTGTTGGGGAGCAGAGCTGAGCTCAGGGTTCACCTCAATGTTTCCCTGTTGTGTTAACATTTAAAAGCAGCCAGGGGAGCGCTGCACAGCTCTTAAAAATAACCAATTCTCCTTTCTGCTGCTGCTGACACTACTGACCTAGGACCATTATCATTGCCGCACACTCAGGCGGTCTGGCATGCAATATCTGCACGCAGCCAGCAATGCACATAAAGAGAGAAAGAAAGGCTTCAACCTACATATACACACACACACACAAACACACACAGTGAATAAGCGCTTGTGAAAAAAAAAAAAATAATAATCTTCTTGTTCTGGAGAAAGAACAAAAGCTCTCACTCACTCAGTACACATTCGCAAACAAAACACAACCGCGGTTGAAAAAAAAGACGCTAAAAGGCCTCCTAAATATCATATAATGGGCTTCACCTGAAACTTTGGTGCACTCCATATATCGATAAATACTGCACTTTGATAAAATATAACAAATGTGCATGAACACCTACTTACATCACATGTATTTATGGAGCGGGCTGGGCCACAAATAGCAAAAACTCGCTTAGAATTGATGTCAATTATCAAAGCATTGAGCGGTTTCCATGAAAAACAGGGGTTTGCTCATCACAACAACAACAAAAAAATAAAATACAATATTGAAAAATATCCATTAATTCTCCAGGGCTCTACTGTAATCAAAATATATACAGGGAGTCCTCAAAATACGTCGGAGTTCTGTTCCTACGCTAGCGAGGTTCCCGAATTTCCCCGTTAAGGTCACTATTTACATCAAAATAATTTGCATAAAAAAAAAAAATCTAAAATACATTAAAATAAAAATAAATAAATAAATAAGATGCTATACGACTGTCCGACTGAAGCCCAAGTCTTTGCCGATGTTCGGTGTCTCTCGATCCTGCGATCTTTTTATGAGGTTTAGTTTCGTGCCCATGGTAATTGTTTTTCTTTTGGCTGGACCAACATTGACAAGAAGATATAGCTTTCTTCTTTGGGGCCATGATGTGAGGGGAAAAAAAAAAAAAAAAAAAAAAAAAAAAAAAAAAAAAAAAGAGGTGAAAAAGCCAAAGATGCTCCCACAAGTGCACAAGCACTAGCTCTAAGGGCTAAATAGCAGATGATGGGAAAACACTGGAGCCAAAATGGCGGATCAGGCATAGCCATTATAAAGTCGAAACACCTTCAGTCGAGTGCGCCTTAACTGGAGGACTCCCTGTATATATAATAGAGCAGCATCTAAGATAATTTTGTTTATTAATTAATCGGATTTAAAATAAAAAAACATTTTAATTTGTATTCTTTTATTCAAAAAGTAGACATTGTTTCAAATTAAACTGTTGCTTCGGTCTGTAACAATTCGGAAGATGGGCAAAAATTCTGATAATTGTTTTCCAAAGTAAATGTTTTATTTTCATTCAACAAAAATAATCAGCACACTATCATCCTAAATGGTATATTTACTGTTGAGAAGCTGAGATTCTGAAGATTAGGATTTGTCATTATGGTTATTATTTAATTATTATTATCATCATCATCATCATCATCATCATCATCATCATCATCATTGTAAATGGCATCTAAAAGTTTACTCGATAAGCAAATCTCATCAATGGGGGAAGGGAGTCCACATGGCAGCCGGGGACATACGGCGAATGCTATTTGTCGACAGTATAACTACCGTATTTTCCGCACTATAAAGGCGCACCTAAAAGCCTTCAATTTTTTCAAAAGCTGACCATGCGCCTTATAATCCAGTGCGCCTTATATATGGATCACTATTGAGCCGCAACAGGTCTCGCTGTCAAGACGCTATCGGTGATCCTGCACGATCGGTGACGCGCATGCGCAGAAGATCCCACCATCTTGGATCGCTAGCTAATACTAATACTTTACCTCAGAGAAAATAATAAAACAGCTGTTTATTCATTTTGGGAGTGAATGGAGTTGTCAGAAAGCTGGTTTGTAATCTATTAATAAAGTTTGACTGACCTGACTGTTTTGTTGACATTCCCTTTAGCGCAGCACCATCTAATGGATGCATAACGTAACCCCAGCCTCTACTGTAGCGCCTATATATGAAAAAAGTTTTAAAATATGTCATTCATTGAATGTGTGCCTTGTAATGCGGTGCGCCTTATAGTGCAGTGCGCCTTATATATGGAAAAAGTTTGAAAATATGTCATGCATTGACGGTGCGCCTTATAATGAGGTGCGCCTTATAGTGCGGAAAATACGGTACATCATCTATATTGTGTTGAGTGTGTGTTATGACAGCAGAAGTATTGTATTTTCCGGATTATAAAACACACTTTTTTTTTTTCCTAAATTGGCTATTCCTGCGACTTGTTCTCCAGTTCGACTTGTACGTGAAAAAAAATATACCGGGGGGTATATAATTTCACAGACAGCCACAAGAGGGCATTCTAGACTTATACTATAATATTCTAATTATACTTAATGTGACTTATACTCCAGTGTGACTTATTTATGTTTTGTTATACCAAACTATGCATTTTTGACCTAGTGTGACTCATACTCCGGCGCGACTTGTAGTCCGGAAAATACGGTATGTGTGTGTCATAAATGTAAAAAGTGCAAGAATTATGGTGGAAATTGGCCGTGGATGACGATGTCGTCATATGAACAGCCGCTAACGGCTGACAGAGACATATTGGTGCATTGCCGTCATGCAGTGTTTGTATTGCACAAAAAAAAAACATTCTGAATGAATTAGCTATTTTACAGAATAAAAGCACTGTTCAGATAAAAATAAAAAACATTATTATTATTATTATTATTATTATTATTATATTAAATATAATTAAAATATCACTATTTTTGCTTGATTTGTAGAGAATGGAAAAAGGTAGAAGCAATGTTTTTTTTTCCAGGTTTAGGTTTGATGTAGAAAATATTCTGTGGAACTTGAAAAATCAGTCAAAATGTTATAAAACCGCTGGCCCTCGAGGGTTGTAAAACCGTGTGAATGGCTGGCAATGAATAAGATGAAGTGCCTCTGATTAACCCCTGGTAAAGTTCAGCTATTGTAATCAGCTTTTCCTACATTTTTTTTTTTTCCCAGCAGAAGCACGGATGTTTTTGTGCTGACACCGAGTGCTATTTTTGAACCGTTCATTATTTCCTCCACCTTGTCCAAGGCTCCAGTTCAACTTTGCTTTCATTGGACCAGAACAAAATCTCCCAAACGCATGTTGGAATATGTGTTATGTTGCAATGAAACCAAGGTTACTACTTATCAACAAAAGAGCACCATAGCAAAGAATGGTAGTAGGCATTGGCAACAATTTGGGCCTCTAGAAAGTCTGCAAAGGGATGGACATTGGCGCCACCATTTGCAGACAAAATGTGGTCAAGACTTCGCAACTTTTTATTTAAGCTCACCAAGCAAAATGGCATCGCTCAAACAACAAGAGATTTGCATACTTTTTCCTTCCATTTGGTCCACATGGACTGAACTACCGCTGCTCCTTCAAACTGACATTTTGACAGTGGAAACTAATAACCTGAATGTGTGCCAAATCAAATGGAACTGTATTGCTGGGTGGAAATGGGACAAGAAAATGAACCGCTGTACCAAAAGCAATCTATGGCGGCAAATGGTGAGGGAGGGTTGGACAGAGACTTTCTGAGTGCTAAGATAAGGACTTTGATAAAATAGCAATTTTCTCTTACATGTTTATATGAAAAGCATCATGCTGCTTTTTTTTCCCCCGTTTGTTTTGTCAGCTTTCTGTCTGGGCAGCTCAAAAGTGTGCTGGTGTGCACGCATTTGCCAGGATGGTGGATGCAATCTGTACAAAAAGACTTTCAGGCTTGACTGACAACACAGCGTGTCGGTTTAAAGAAGCGTTATCTGCGCCGCACGTCACAGGCCCCTCTATCAGAGGAGAGCAAAAACACATTTGACAGGTAACACATTTGAAAAAGCTCTTAAGAGTGGGCTGACATTTGAGGCCACTCAAAAAGACAACACCTCAGCTAAAAAAAATAAAAATAAAAAAATTGCTCAAGTTTGCTGTCTGAAAGTAAAGATCATCTCATATCGTATCTCACACAAGTACACCACTCATATTTCCATAACTATTTAATTATATCTTGTCATGGGACACAATGACACAATGAAAAGTAGTCATTGTTAGGGATGTAACGATATCCAAACATCACGATACGATAATTATCACGATATTGTGGGGGTGTTGGCAATATTTAAAAAAGATCACAATATTGTAAAAATTACAAAAATAAATAAATAAAAATAATAATAATAAAAAATAAATAAAAAAATAAAAAATAAAAAAGAGCCCATACTAAAAAATAAAAAGCACAATATTGTGCTTTTGTACATAGCAGCAATGCATATAAACCACCTACAATCTCTAATAACAGTGAGGCTCACATTGATCGCTTCACAAGCAAATTAGGTTCCCCCTTCATCTGGCTTTGTCAACTTTATAATCAGTAGTACTGTCCCTTTTGCAATTAAATCATATATTTAATATGTCAATTATGTAGACAAGAAGCTACAGTGTATTACATTATGAGTCAGTGACACAGCAGTCACATAAAACTACACAAAAATAAGCCTAAACTTGTTTTTTCCTTTTTCACCCGCCCACTCAAAACAAAAACATATGATCCACCTGTTAAACCCACTAAGGCCCTGATAGAAAGCATGTTGGCGTGGTTTACGGGAGGAAAGATAACCAACATGCGTTGCGCATGTTTGTATCCAGCTTGCTGCATTGGGAAAACATTATCCTATATCCAGTCAGTCAGGCACACGAGAATTTCCTCCCTCCATTCTACAGCAGAGCCTGATAGGGAATGCCCCCCCCCACACACACACACACACACACACGAGTCTCAAAGGTCAGGAAATTTTTGAATTAAGTTGATTATTTTATTAAGTGACTGGAGGTCTGAATGGATTTCCCCTAGCAGAGAATTAACAGGAAGCTTGGCGAGATAAGGCATAGCACAGGGAACTGGCGTCATCACGTAGATGAAAGTATCAAAAAAAGATAGTTGCGATAAATCTTACATGTCACAAGGTTCTCTCAGGCATGCACCAATAAGGCAAGAAAAACGAGAAACAGAGAAGTAAGGCTCTCAACTCTTGTATTTAGATACTAGCACAACCTTGTCCACGCCAGCACAAATCTCTATGAATGACATGTTCACGTTATGAAATACTATCACGGCACAAGGGAAGCCACATAGGTTTGAACTGTTTGAAAAAAAAAAAGCCAACCTTGTCGTTTTATCACCACTGGCTGGAATTTACCACGTGTAACCCTGAGAGTGCGGCTGCATTGAGAACACAATACCTTGTTGACCTCCTGGATTTCTCTCCTGTCCTCGGCAGTAGGGCGGTTCTGGCCGGCTGAGTGGTCATCATTTTTGGTGCCGTCATCCTCCATAAAGGGTATCAGTTGCTGGAATGGAGAGGGGGAAAAAAAACAAAACACCTAACTGTATATTATTGAGCTTACACTGGATAATAATGACTAGATATGGTCTTGTAATCAATACCAATCTTGAAATAACCGCCCTCTCCCGGATAAAAGCATTACTTTAATGTTTGAGTGCAATTATAGGTTAAAATGCTGCATTAATAGGCAATCTTGTCCCGATGCACTAGTGAAAATGGGGATTCTATGTAAGCTTGTGAATGCAAGATAAGTCTCTCCTGCCGAACATAGTGAACGGCAGGACAGAGAGTGGGGAATTCATTCATTTTTAAACACCCTGTGTGCTTGACCTTGTCTACTCGACACTACAGTGGAGCTGATGTGCAAGGGCCTTCGAGCATGTCGCCTTGGACCTGCTTAATATCATAGTGACCCCTGGTGGTCGTCTCAGAACGGAGGTAACATGATTCATGCTGTGGTCACATGCAGGAGTCATATTTCAGAAAGACAAATTGTAAAAATGGTAAATGGGCTTACTTGAATAGCGCTTTTTATTTCAATACCTTCATGGTGCCCAATGCGTTTTTTTCATACTGTCATCTCCTTCAGTCACACATTAATGTCAACATAGTCATGGTTGTAAAGTAGGAGCACATGGGGGTTTTCAGTATCTTGCTCGAGGATAGTTTGGCATGGTCACAATCCCTTGTGACCATGCCAAGGTATTGCCAAGGACTGAATCCATAAATTTAAGAGATCTTTACAAAGAAATCCATCAAATGAATGCTGATGAACATGAAGGGAAGGAATAGAAATTCAAACCAGCGCAGAGTTGTCCAAAGAAAATTAGACATACGCGATTTGGTCTTTTATGTCAATAATTTTGGTCAAGAAATATGTAGCCTATAAGACCGTTCATACGAAAATCAAGAACAAAATTGTTGGAAATAAAATCCAATCAAATCCTTTTGATCCAAAGTCCAAGCAAGTCTCAGGTTGGAAGGGTCAGTTCTCCTGACTATGTTTCCGCTCATACCACAGATGTTCAATGGGATTTAGATCAAAGCTCTTCTGATTCATCCGATGTTTTGTGCTGAGCCATTCTTGGCTTGGGTATTTTTACATGTGGTTAGGTCATTATCCTAATGGAGGACCCATGGTCTGCAGCTGAGACCAATCGTTATAACAAAGGCAGCATACTTAACTTTACTATGGCTTGGTCGTGAAATTTCACTGAACCCTGCACAGATTCATTTGATGGCAGTGATTACCTCAACAGGTTGCGTAACAAAATACTACGGATATAAAAAAAAAAATTTTCCCAGGCCAGATTCAAGTCAGTCCTGGGTTTTGGTGGTGCTTTTACTCTCACACAAGTCTTTCATTTTCTAATTTTCTAATACTGCATATATCTTATTCAGGGTCATGGATGTTCTCGAGGCAATCATTCACAAATGATTTTAAACTGTAGGTATCCTGGATTAATACAAAATCAACTATGGGCAATTCAAAATCTTCAACTAGTTTAGCTTGCAAATGGTTTTTGAAATACAGGAGGAAACCAAACCAGAGCACCGGGAGAAAACCTATCACAAGAATAACATGAAAATTCCACATACGAATGAGGTTCAAACCCATATTCTCTGACTGTGAGGCAGTAGTTGTAAAAAGTAAACATAGGAGTGAAAGGTGTAAAGCAATCTCAAGTTTAAGTTTACTGAAAGAACACAGATTCCTAAAAACTCTAAACAACTAGAAGCTAAATACTAAAACACACCAAGTCAATATTATGAATTATGAAAAATTGCAATAATCATGTAGCTTCACAACCGTGTTTGCCTGGTTTGTAATTTGAATGTGTGCTGAAGCTGTGGAAAATAACTAAATAACCTGTAATATCCAGGAGCACGAAGTGACTTGTGACTGAAATAGAGACTGTAATCATCAAGCGTATGAAAGAATAAAATGGACAGAAAACAAACAATCAGAAATGCAGAAGTGGGGGGGCCACATGATTGGAAGGGATGAATAGCCAGAGAAACCAGAAACAGGAGTGCAGGCCAGTTGGAGAAATTATTTTTTAATAAAGAGAGGACACATGACCAAAAATACGTACAGTATTAAAAAAAAAAAAAAAGACTGAGAATGTCTGAGAAAGGATACAAAAATGTAGATAATGTTGTGTGCTCTGATCCGTTTCTGGGCAGCCTCCCAAAATATGAGCTTGGACTCTTGCAGTAAGATGGTAGCAAGGATATGAGCAGGATATTAGACAAAGTATGATCTTGTCTTTGGTTCAAGGGAGGGGGGGGGGGAAATCAAGATCAAGAGAGAGATTTTTTTATTTTTATTTTTTAATTGCACAACACTGGCAATAACTTATAGAATTTCAAAAGGTACTGGCCTGACTTTGGCAGCTTGAGTGTGTGAGGGGGTAAAATGTGCTGAGTGAGGGGGCTAAGATGGATGACGATTGCTGTGTGTGTGCCTGTGAGTCATAACCCCTGCCTCCTCCATGAAAAGATGGATGTGGTTTCCTGCCTTGACAGAGAAGAATGGGCTAATGAAGTTCACCAGGTTGCCTTCCTATATAAAGAAAAAGTGGGAAATAACCTGAAGAATAAATAATTAAATGAAAGGAAAAGGCAGGGGCACAACCGAGGGAACATGAAGGAATCGTTTGAAGGGAAAAGTCAAATGGGGTTCAGGTTAAAAGAGTAAGAGCAGGAAAAGGGAAGAAAAATATTTGAGTATGTAAGGGCTTGAGAATTAGGCCACGACAACATCTGGAATGAAAAAGAGAAACGCCAACGTGCCTTTGGCCCAGCTGTTCATTAATCGGGTCTGTTGCAAATTGGGCTGCAATGAGGTCACACTGCCTGAGTCATTGATTCCTCTTCCTGTTTGGGGCAGCCAGTAGTGAGCGGCTGTCAGGCAGGCACCTAAAACGTCCAGGATGATAAATGGCGCACATGCTGGGGCCAAGATCAACAACGCTGTGTCCTAGGTGAGCATGTGTGCTGTGCTATCAGCTAGCCAGCCCTCAACCGAGTCACCGGGGGAGCAAAGAAGCGTTTTAATAACACCAACGAAGAAAAATAACTTGGATGCCTTGGATGATTAAATGACACTGACAGTCCCGGGGCTTTCAAACTTGCTTAAATTCGAAATGTAGCTTTTTTCCACTGTTACATGTGGCTTTGGCTGAAACCCTCGACAGATCACCAGTGAGTCAAACTCACACCTCTGAATCTTAAACTAACCTACCTTGGATGTTGTTTATGGATTACTTGTGGAAACCAGAGTACCCTTATGGTCAACCTCATTACTACCCCTAAGCTCTCGCTATGTTCACGAGAACCAAGTAGTGCCCGAAATCTCTGTAAGGCTCAGAGTAGGGCAAAAGCAAGGGGTCTATGGCCTCAAAACGCCAAGGGTTTAAATCTCCACAAAGAAAGGTCTCAGCACCTCCAAATCTAAGACCATGGTCCTCAATCGGAAAATGGTGGATTCCCCTGTCCAGATCGAGGATAAGATCCTGCCTGAAGTGGAGGAGTTCAAGAATCTTGGGGTCTTGTTCGCGAGTGAGGGCGGGATGGAGAGGGAGATCGACAGGCGGATCGGTGCAGCGTCTTCTGTGATGCAGACTCCGTATCGGTCTGTCGTGGATAGAATGAGTTGAGTCAAAAGACAAAGCTCTACTGGCTGATCTACATTCCTACCCTCACCTATGGTCACGAGCTGTGGGTCATGACCAAAAGAACAAGATCCCGGATACAAGTGGCTGAAATGAGTTTCCTCCGCAGGGTGTCAAGGTTCTCCCTACGAGTTCATCCGGGAGGGAATCAAGAGTCGATTCGGTATTCCTCCACGTAGGGAGGAGCCAGATGAGGTGGCTTGGCATCTCGTTAGATGCCTCTTAGACTGATCACTGATCACAGTTCTGGGCATGTCCCACCAGGAGGAGGGCCCGGCGACAACCCAGGACACGGAGCGATTATGTCTCTTGGCTGGCCTGGGAACACTTTGGCATCACCCCTGAAGGAGCTAGACGAAGTGGATAGGGTAGACAGAAGTCTGGGCTACCCTGCTGAAGCTGTTGCCCTCACAGCCCGACCCCAGATAAGATGCGGTATGGATGGAACGAAAGGTTTAAGCCAGGGTTCACCAATTCCGGTCCTGAGGGTCCGGCATCCTGCAGGTCTTTTATTTTTCTGCCCACTAGCACACCTGATTAATATAATTAGCTCATCAGCATGCCTGATGATGATCTTGATCTTTAGTATCAGGTGTGTTGGTAGGTGGAAACATCTAAAACCTGCAGGACTCCAGACCTCGAGTACCAGAATTGCTGAACCCTGGTCTAAGCCAACATTCATTTGGGATGGCATGCCTCGTGGTGAAATCGTCTCCCAACCCAAAACATTACAGGTTTGATCCTTAGCAACTGTGATTGTGACCATGCCAGTGACATTGAACAAAATAATGAAACACCAGTTGCAGCTGATGCTGCTTCATTAATGGTGACTGAAGGCGTCAGTGTTAAAGCGCGTTGAGTAGCATAAAGGTGGAAAAGTGCTACCCACGTGAAAGCCCGTTTACCATCAGAAGTGGCAAATCCGGGTCCAGAATGTAAAAACCCTGCCACAGCTCATTTACCAGCTGGTGGATTAGAAGCACGTGGCTAAAGTCAAACTGTGGCGGGGCTTTCTTTCTGGACGTGGATTTGCCACTTCTGTTTACATTCACATTCAAACCCATATCCTTCGACTGTGAGTCCGACATGCTAAGCACGTAGTCCACAATCACACCACTGTGTGCAATCCAAACCACATATTTCTGAACGAACTTCACAAAGGTTCAGTTGGGGTGAAAAACGATTCAAACTTGCCCAATCAATCAAGCGGATGGTCATAACCACTACGGTGTTTATGGTCAAACCTTACAGGAAGGAGAAGAATAACCATGAGACAAACAGTTTACAAGACTTGAATGAACTGTTTTGCACTACAGGAAGAATTCAGTCTGAAATCCGAGTTTGAAGCAGTCGAGTGCTTGTGTGGGGTGTTCTCCATCTTCCTCGCACATTCCATAAAACATTCTTCTTGAAGATTCACAATTCCAAGATGCAAAATGTACGTTTGTTTATTTGTGCCCCACAATTGACTGATGACCAGTCCAGAGAGCAACCTCGGTCAAAGTCAGATGGAACAGGCTCCATCTCACCTGACTCGAATGAGGACAAATGATAGAGAAATGAAGCATGGATGGATATAAAACCAAATCAACTTGGCAGCTGTCAACAAATCCATTCATGGATTTTGACCACAGAAAGCAGAAAGCAGACAGACATTTTTACCCAATGTCCCACTCAAAATGCCTCAGAGAAAATGCATAATTAAATCCGTAAGAGTAGACAGTGGCAACCATGGAAGATTTGTTCCAATTCAGGACTGATCTCTCACATCCTCCTTTATCCTCCGGAGGGATTAGCTCCAAGCCAATCTGTAGAAATTGGGGGGACACTACAGTCGAAAATCCAATCAAATAGTGAGGGATAGCTTTAGCTGTATGGATCCATGCACAGTGCATGACCAATGAGCCAGCATGTTGGTGAAATACCTTAACATGCTACAGTGCACGCATGCATGACTGCGAGCGAGACACGACACAGATGTGTATTGGTGTGCATCTGGTCATACATGCGATGAGAGTGTGCAGCAGAGCTTAAGTGCTGCTGTTCCACAAGGTGGATGGTGACTAACCAGCCTAAAAGATACGCTGGAGACTCACCTGAAAGGCCCAGTGGATCTGAGAGACCTAGAAGAGGGAGTAGATAAGAGCCCCCCAGAGTAAAAATGAGTGTGCGTGTGTGTGCATGTGTGGGGGGGGGGGATCATGGCTGTGGTGGTAACAATGTATTTCCTCCAATTTCCTTCTTATCTGGCAAGCATCATGTGTCAAAATCATGTGACTAATCATGGCAACCACATACACAATTTACATCATTTATCATTTGCATTTGGACACAATGTCAAATTAAGTTTGAAAAATCCATGTGTGTATATACAGTCACAGTGTAGGAATTACAAGAGTTTGTATTTATGCCGCTAACTTTTTAAAGGGACAAAAGCTAATGGGACAAATTAACAATTATAACTCAAATTTCGGTTCGTTGTCCATCAGCACTGTGAAGCACCGACTAATGAGCTCTGAAGCATTTGGCTAAATTTAAGCAAATACTATTGCCCAAATTGCTTAATTATTTGTTTTGCTGCTTTTTGATGCAATCACATCAATAAATACAATGGAAGTTGGAACCATTTCCATTGGCAGCCACAGACAAGCCAATTGTCCCATTACTTTTGGTCCCTTTAAAACTTGATGGCACACATACAAAACTTTTGTGATTCCTACTCTTTTCAACTGATTAAGATATCTCAAAGTCTGCTTTTCAAACAATTTTGGTGCATTCGAAATCCAAACCAATCCAAATCCAAAACAATGACAATTTAGTAGACAACAACTGAGACGAATATTATGGTAAGGACAAGTATAAACTAGATACAATGTAACACTATAACAAAATACATTTTGGTCCTGGGAATAAAAATTTTGCACCTGTAACAACAACTCCTCAGAACCCAAGTTGATGTATTCGAGGTTTTCTTTTGTTACATTATTTGTGATATTTCTTTCTTCTTTTTTTTTTTAAAGCCTTTGTGTAGTGAGATAAGCTTTACGTATTGGTTATTTTAGCAACATTAAATGGGAAAAAAAAATCAGCATTTTTCTTTTAGTGTATATTCAAGTGGGAAAACACATTTTAACTGCATCATCATACCTCTGGAAGTATCGGTTCCAGCCCAGCACAGTTTTCGGAACATTTGTCGTAGACGAGGCGCAGCTTGCGGAACAGCACGGAAAGCATACGAAGATGCTCTTGCAGTTTCCCCAGTCGGTCCTGGTGGGTGTTGGGGTGGTAAGTGACTCCATTAGGCAGCTGAGAGGAACCAGGAGAAACGTTGCGTTAAGTAAACGAAAGGCTTGCATTGATCTCCAGTGACTTGTACTAATCCATTAGACTACAACTCGTAAAAAAAAAAATAGATGCAACTTCATTGCATTATCGGAATATGTTCCTTGCTGTTTAAGAATGGCAGACAATTTAATATTATGTTTGTGATACGTGACAAAATCAGAAGCAAAAAGTAGCATAATTCCAGTATCTGAGGAACAAGACACATCTGATGATATGAACTACTTGCATAACATGACACAAGCTTGCCTACAGGGCAAATGAGGTGAAAAGCGAGTATTCAAAGAAATATGGGGGAACTCAACTGACAGGAAGTAAGAAACAAGATATTTTACGAGTTACAAAGAAAACGAGTAAATTCAAAAATGAATTCATGAATCAAGAGTAATACTGTGTGCGCCCATTCTGCGGCGGAGGCCCGTTTGTACAGATCTTTGTGCGCTGTTATTTTAGTAAGTTGCAGGATTGGCTGTTTCCCAGAAGCAGGAAGTCATCCATGATTAACGCATGCTGACCTCGTTTGGCAGGACACGATCAAAGCTGAGCTGTATTTTGAGTGCACAGCCATCAGACATACTAAAGCAGCTAAAAAAACATGGATTGCAATATGGCGGTATTAAACTCATAAATCAAGGGATTTTGGAGTTTCATAAGGTCCAAGCTCGGAGCTCGGTTCACTCATGGCAAATTGAAATCTATTTACATATGGACAGAATTGTTAGTACTGTTGATGAAAGAAAAATCAAGGTTAAACTGACAAAAGCAACAATAAATAAAATAAAAAAAAGAAAGAAAATTAACTTAAGAAAAAAAAAAAATTAACTCATTTGCTCCCAATAATGTGTAAATACATTTTTTTTTTATGTTTCAAGTGTCCCAATGACGTATTTATACGTTTTTTGTTTGTTTTTGTTTTTTATGCTAGAGGATACAGAAGGCTTTGATGCAGCATCTCAAATGCAAAGAACGATTGCAGAAATGGTAGTTATTACACAAACGGCCAGCAAGGTGGCAGCAGAGCAAAGGAGATCAACCAGGGCCATCTAGAAAAAAAAAAAGCTAAATTACTTACAATTTTTAATAGATTTGTGAAAACTGATGAAACTTAGCTCTCTTCTAATGCTAATTGCTGCAAAACGGAAACAGATAGAAACATACTTTTTTTCCTGATGAAAGAAGAGACTAATATTTCTTTTGGTATGATCCATGCCGTTCTCCCCCCAAAAAAAAAACAAAACATTAATGATGTGGTGCTTTTTTATTGGGAAAAAATATATAAATAAATGTAATTAATGTATACAAATTAATGACTATAATACAGGATGTTCCAAAATGGTTAACCCCATTCTAAATGCCCATATCTCAGAAACTACTTGATGGATCTTAATGAAACTAAATACACTTTATGTTGAAGGTCATAAGTTTTGTTGGTTAAATTTACAAAGAAAACTACAAATATTTGTTTTTTCTATGACAGATTTTCATAAATATTCAACACCAAGTGGCAGGTTATGTTTTGGAATTATAGCACAAGTGCTTTTTAGGACGTTCAGAACTTCCTTTCCTGCGTTTTGTGTGTAAGCTCGATGTTACACACAAAAACCTGAAACGTTTCGACACAAGCTGTGAAAATTTGAGGTCATTCCGACGAAAATTGTCAAAATTATTGGCCTACGATATGGGCTCAAACTTTTTGGAACACCCTGTGTGCGTGTGTTGAATGTGTGACTTGAATTGCAAACTTTGGCTCACAAAACGAAGTAAAAATCAATCAATAAATCAGGCATTGATATAATTATAAGGGGCAAGTTACGGGAAATAAACTTTTTACTATTTTATTTATTAAATAAATTTTAAAAAACTAAATAAAAAGCATGCCCCAGCTCCACCTCGAGTTATCATGGTAACAAAAACAGTAAGGTGTGACAAGTCTTCTGTTACTTTATGGATGAGTGATTAGCAAACAAAGGGACGAAAAGTGAGGAAGATGGAGACACCTGCATGTTCCTGAGGAGCTGGAAGATCTCCATGGTCCTGAGGACAATGTCTTGGACTGTCTCCTGGCCAATGCGGCAGAGCGAGGCTGTGTTGACATCACGAGCTGCCTGGGCTTGCTGCTGCTGCTGCTGCTGCTGCTGAGGCGGCGGCTGCCCGGTAAAAGGTGACACTAGTGGAGGGGTTGTCATGGAGACAGCAGGTTGATGATTGAAGAGGTTCTGACCCTTATGTGCCTTGATCAAATACAAGATTGCAGGTTACTCCAACTTTTTGCCCTTAATCAAAATATCCCTATCCTCTTCTTAAACATCATCCAGTATTATTAAATTACAGGTGAAGCATAAAATGCAATTAATAGAGCGAGTGAGAGACTGTGTATATTAGTGTAGCATAACAAATCAGGTCAAATTAAATGTCTATAAAAGAAACGATAGAAATTCCTTTTCCGTAGCGAAAGGCATTTATGCATCAAGTTCTTTCGTAAACAATAGTCCGTTCGAAGTGTTACTTTAGCAGTAAAAGTTGTTAAAATGACATTCTGACTACAGAACAACACAATCGAATTGGATAGAACAAGATAAAGTAGCGCAGTCGCTAGTACGTAATTCCATATGGAAAAGTAGAGCGGTTGTTCTCAAAGCTAAGTGAAGAGCCAGAAACGGCGACAGCTTTTTAGGAGTCGTTGACTATATAAACAAAACTTTCATACATCTTAAAGTGTTAAAGTTTGTTAAGTATCACGTTCAACAATTAATTAAATTACCTGTGTGGCGATAATTTGTCTGTGTTGATTGCATGTCAAGTTACAGCTTGGACGGAGGTTGGTAGTATCGCGAGAAGTACAACTAGAACCGTAACTGTATAAGTAAAACCGCAATTTAATAATATAATCCATCGGATGCGGCTCATAGACTTAGATCCATTTAATGTGAGGGTATTGTGAAAAAGACTAATTGATACTCATCCAAAGTGGGTTGATACACATGTTGTATTCGGTAGTTTACTCTCTTCTATTGTCTTTTTAAATTGCGGCTTTTCTGCATTACGGTAAACACCTAAACCAAACATGTGTTGTTCCCTAATGTAACAGCGCCGCCTTGTGGTACATTTAGTAAATAGCAGTCAACATGCTCTTCGTTGCATGTTCTCTATCCAGAAATATTGCCAAACAAGCCATCTCAGTTGTTTTTAAGGCAACAAGTTATCGGAATGGTTCAAATTGTTGACAAATAATTCTGCCTCAATCCACTTAAGAGTAATATGGGTTCCCATGCTGTTCGTGTTGTAATACATCACTCCAGACGGCAGAGGTCTTTGTATATCGATTTATTGAAAAGTTCATTCTAACACAATTTACAATGGTGTTGAAAAGGCGGTTGGACAAAGTATTAAAATCTGTTTTACATTCTCATCATATAAAATGTACCCTTTCATTTACAAACTTCCATTCATATGCAAACAAGTGCCCAAGCATCCTTTGACTGAGATGTGTACAAGGATTAACAGGTACAATAAGAATACACTTAAAATAGAAGTTTAAAGAAAAGCGATTCAGGTCCAAAAGTCTTTCTTGCGTAACATTGCGATTTCAACATCAATTTCCTCTCAGGCTTTCTACATCTTTGGGTCCTCACACAGGGTGCAACCCGGTTTCAGGTCCGCCTGTCGCTCCATTTGGATGGTAATCGAGTGGAAGTTGTAAGCGGAGTAACAGGCCTGCGTCATTTCTCGCAGAACTGTCTGAGCATCTACCGACTCATCTGTAGAAGGGACGGCGGAAATATTCAAATAAGATAACCTCTGTTAGTCCCACAAGTTCGCACACTTTTACTCACCTATGGCCACATGCGCAGACAGCACCGCCTGGTTGACAGTGAGGGCCCAGATGTGAAGGTTGTGGACCGCCACGACCCCTTCAACCGCTAGCAGACCATCCCGAACCTCGCCATACTTCACCCCTGCCGGGGAACCTGAGATACAGATTTCAATGTGAACAGGTGCACAGCAGCAGCTTCGACAGTAAGTGTGGAAAAACAACGCACTACATTCCAAACAGACTCACCTTCCATCAAGACAATCACAAGATCTCTCATGATGGTGAAGGTGGTACACAAAACTAATACGGAGAAGAGGAATGTGCAAATGGGGTCCGCCATCTTGTATTCTGGCTGAAATGTACATTTAAATAAAAATAAAAAATGATGATGAATGTTGAACTTTTTTTTTAATAAATTGTAGGTGGTTTATCAGTAAAATTGCAATTTTCTACGAACAAACACTTTCCCACAGAGCTGCAAAATTGCTTTGATTTCAAGTCAGATGTTGAGGATCAAGCTCTTCACCTTGAAAAAGATGATCATGGCGCTGACGAGCACGCTGAGGCTCTGGAGCAGATCTCCCACCACGTGCACAAAGGCTGCGCGCACACTGGCGTTGGCCTGCTGCACTCGGACTCCTGAAATAAACATTTTACAGTATTTCCAAATCGACCATATTTTGGTTATTTAGTGAGTCATTTGCATTAGTAAAAGAGCATGACATTCAAAACGTGTGTGAATAAACATACCCTGTTCATTTCTATTTTGCTCCACATCGAAACGATGGTCAGTGGAATGGGCGTGATTGGAAATCTGCGAGTCGTCTTTCTTGGGACTGTGGCCATGTGACGGGAGCCCTCCGTGACTGTGCCCGTGGCCGGATTGGTGAAGGGTGAGGGCCATACTGGTCCAAAAAATGTTTGAAATACAGCAGTTGCCATTGAGTAAATATATATTATTAACATAATTATAAATTAAACCATTTATGCTAACTGCTCACATAATATTGGCCAAAACAGCACAGCCGGAGGTAATGAGCATGACCGTGCCCTCGATTGTGTAATCGTCACTGATGAGACGGTCCACAGCCAAGTAAACCAATATTCCTGTTATTAGCCAGATGGCAAACACTGACAGCAATGCACCCAGGATTTCTGCAACGACGAGAAAATGAGTACAGAGTGGACAAGGACAGAGCAGTAAGTTAGAAAAGAGGAACTTACTTCAGACAGACTGAAAACTGTCTGGGGGGGGATAACATGGCAAAAATGAAACAATTAACACAGCTGTAATGGTATGCAACAAATCTTGTACTTCATAAAGGAAAAGACATTTTGTTTTGAATATTACAGCACACTACCAGATTTGGCCTGACAGGCTTCAATTGACATTTGACTCATTAAAAAAATAAAAATAATATATATATATATATATATATATATATATATATATATATATATATATATATATATATATATATATATATATATATATATATATATATATGCGGCCCTGTACGTACTGTATTTGTATAAATCTTTTGCCTGTTACCCAAAATTTACATGAGTATTTTTACATAAAAAAAAGAAGAAAAAAAAAGAAAAAAAAAGGGCTAGGCAGGTTGAACGTTAACTGGCACCTCCAACTACATTCCCCACAATCCTTTGCGCCAAATCAGTTGACTTGATTTGCAGTTACAAATGTTGCGTAAATCTATCCCAAAATGTAATTATTTGACAACGGTTTTCTGATATATTAAATGCACATCCAAGCCGTTATTGAGTTAAAGACGGTCAAACTATTAACATTTTACGTATTCAAGACTACCTCATCTGTGATTGGCTAAGGACCTAGTTCACGTTCCCACAATCCTCTGCGCCAACTCGGCTGTCAAGAAAAAGAACTATCTATACTCTTTCAAATCATAATATCTCTTTTGTACGGTGAGTTAATTGTAGAATATAACATATGTAAAGAGCATATTTGTAGTCTAAACAAAGACTGGCACGCTTGATTGTATGGAGGACCAAAAGTGCCAACATTAAATAAATAAATACACCATTAAATAATTAAATAAAAATGTCATTAATTAATTAAATGTGTCATTAATTAATTAAATGTGTCATTAATTAATTAAATTCACTATGATTATTTATTTATTTATTCATTCATTCATTCATTCATTCATTTATTTATTTCTCTATTTAATTATTTCATGGTCACTGTGTTGCGGTGTTTCATGAATTTATTTTATCTGTCAAACTCGCCCGTCAAAGTTAGTGGGCGGGTCCTAACACCTGATTGGTCAATGAATGGTTGAATGGTCCGGATGAATGGTCGTTTGCAAGTTGAAGTGACAGACTCTGCATTTCCGTTTCCATTCTAGCCGACACAGCAGAAGTAGAAATAAAAGGTTGTCCTGGTCAAACCACCTTTTCACGACTTAAAAAAAAAAAAAAAAGTGTTAATTAAAAATAATTTTAAAAAATATAAATCAAGGTGGGGTTTGGAGAAGGAAAGTGACTTTTTAACTCCTGTGTGGGCAAAATTAAGGATTCGGTGCAACATAGAACCTTTTGTACGAGTCTTTTAAAGACATAAACTGCTAAGGATTCATTACATTTAAGAAAACCGGTGTCAAACGTAATGCTAGGGTGCCACATTCGGCCCGCCACATAATATTATGTAGCCTAAAAAGGCAAATCGTGCTTCAGCTTCATGTTCCTTGTATAAAAGCATTGAAATACTGCATGCATTTTTTTGTTGTTTCAATTCCACTTTCAAAATAACGAACAGTTGAATAAACATTTACTGGATTCTGTTGAACATGAAAAATAATGAAAATATGAAATTTATTAGAGGCAAAATATTCATGTTTGACTGCCAAAAATGGCTAAATTTAGTAGGGATGTAACGATATCCAAACATCATGATACGATATCACGATATGAAGCTCACGATACGATAATTAGCACAATATTGTGAGGAGGTTGGTGATATTTAAAAAAGGTCACAATATTGTAAAAAAATGAGCTCATCCTAGAAAAAAAGCACAATATTGTGCTTTGTAAATAACATCAATGTTATGTTAGTATTATCATTGTTTTATTATTATTATTGTTGTTGTTGTTGTTGTTGTTGTTGTTGTTGTTAATGCATGCACACATTTAATTCATGTTGACTTGCTGCACAGGCATATTACGTTCCCCTTTATCTGACAATTAGTGTAGATTTTAAACATAGAAGGGTCAAAACATCCCCACTGAAAATTAAATTGCACTTAAAAAAAAAAACTAGCCACCAGAGGGTGCTAGAACTGCACAAATGGAAATCAACCCGACTTGTTTTAACAGATGTGTTGCATTTAAATATTGTGAACATGACGCCGACGATATTGCGCTTATCGTTACATCCTTCTAAATTAGTAAAGTATCCCTTTAAAAGTCTAGTTGAATTTGTGTACAATTTGAATTGATCCAAATAAAAGCTTTCAAGCACTTTTTACCCGCACGGTGCCAGCCATAGCTGAGTTTGTGCGTCGCCGGTCTGGAGGAGAGCCAAAGAGACAACAGGCTGATGATGAAGCTGGTGAAGTCCACCAGCAGGTGAGCGGCATCGGTCATCACGGCAAGGCTTCCTGCAAAATATCCCCCTGGGGAAAATATCGGAAGGACGCATTCAGCGCTGCGAACTTCTGTGATAAAATGTAAGCAGATTAAAAAATAATAATAATAATAAATCACGACTCACCGATGATTTCGCCAATCATGAAAATCAGGCAGACGGCAGACACCACGTACAACCTCTTCCTGGCAACTTCCTTCTCTCTCTCGCGGGCTTCCTGTGCGTGGCTGTTGTCGTGGCAATGTTTGCCACCACCAGCCACATTTTGATTCAGTGCTTCTAGGCTGCTTAAAATAACCATGTTTAAAGTGGTTAATTAAGTCAGAAACTTTATTTATAGCATCCTATATGGCCCCACTAGTCCAAACATGGCATTCTGATGAGTATTGCGTTTGTGGATTATGAATTAGGCAGTGAAATACAGCATATCAGGGACGGCCATTTTGTCATTTGCTGTCGACTGAAAATGACATCAAAGTGAGCCGTGATTGGTTGTTACCTGGCACTGTGACGTCATTTCACAGATAGCAAAATATGTTAAATTAATGTTGATTGATTCAACATTGATCCAACATCCTTTGCCACCTGGGAATTTTTATTCGACAGCAAGCGGCAGTACAAGACAAAATGGCCGGCCGCTGACATGACTAAAAAAAACGGGTGGATTTTGTACATTCAAGGAAGTTGTGAAGTTGGATTTATCCCACTCGTATTGTCCAACTTCCGACCTTTAAGTGTCAATGTAAATCACATTGTGTTACATGAAGACGTTCATTATTTCTAAATTAATGTTATAATCATTAAATATATAAATGTTTTTATCAATTAGCATCTATGGGGGTGCGGTTGTACTTTGAGCAACTGGTATAGTCACGGGCATGCACTAGTGCAGTATTATCATATATATTTATTATACTGCCCCCAGGTGGCCAAAGTGCGCACATCAGAATGAGCAGTGTTGAAGGAGAAAGTGTTATTAAAAACAAACAAAGTTTAATTTTATTTAAAAATGTCACAACTGCTTGTATGAAATACATTATAAACTACTGTATTTCTCTTAAGAAAAAAAAAGAAACGTACAAATTTCTGTTGTTTGGGGAACCTGTAACAGATTAATGGCGTTTCGTGTTGCCACCTTTCGCCACATTTAGAACGTAGTAAATTATTAAAGATGTGAAGATCTGAAGAGGAAGGGCATGAATCTCATGACCGATGCACACAGCTCTGTTTGCTCGAAGCGCAGGAGCGCCCCCCCCCCCACACACTTCATCATGCCTCCACTTCACACGTTCACGCAGCTGACTGAATGAAAACGTCTCGTTTGCACACTGCTAATCCCATCAGGGTCTCTAGTCCCGTGTGGAAAAAATAAAGTGGTACCAAATAAAATCTCAATTCACTGATACAATCACACAAAAATAAATCCGCATTTCTTCTAATTTTCTGTAAGGGTATTAATAATAGCTTAATACTTCAATTACATTAACTTTCCTGGTTGAAATATGTATAAAACATGAACTTCTTACCTTCCTGAACTGTAGGTACTTTTAACATCAGAGGTCAGACGAAGCTTCTCGGGATCCTTAGATTTAAACATGACTGGCAAGGTGAACGTCACAGCTGAAGGGAATCCCTCAAAATGAAAGAAGGGAAAACACGCAAAGACGAGCAAATGTACAACATCAATAAAAAGCGCAACAAAAAAAGTGACTGATTAAAAGTAATTTAAAAATGCTGGAGCGCGCGGGGCATTGTCTTCATGGTTTGGAAATGATTGAACGTCATTACCGCGCAGCCAGTGTGCAAGCAGCCAAATATTCGTTTCCTCCGACAGCCTTGTGACCTATATGGACCGTGTGCAAAACAAAACCGAGTCGCTTTCAGCAACTTTCACCCAAACATGATTTAACGTTCACGTTTTGCCATTCAAACTAGTTAGAGGCAATCTTTTGTATTTATTTTTACCCTACATTGCAAATGAATATTGAATGAATCCAGACTATGTAGCCACACGTAAGAAATATTTACTAATAAACATGTTTTGATTTTTCTTCAGAGTTTTTCACCCTTTGTTTTGATTCCAGCTTGTACATTCTTGGCATTCTCAGTTTCATGAGGCCATCACTTCAAATGGTTCTCCAAAAGTTTTTGAACGAGTTTCCAGGAAGTGCTGAGCACTCGTTTGGCTTCTCTGCATAGTCCAACTCAATCCAAACCATTCCAATTTGGATTAGCAGGTGATTGTGGACACTATACGTCATCTCACAAGCAACCATCTGCTCACATTTTCTACATCTTACAAAATATTGGAACCAAAACTCTGAAATTAGGACTCTTCAGGTCATAAAACAACGTCTACATCATAATAGTGACTGAGAAAATACCAAAGATGTGCAAAACATTTTGGGCAAAAGGTGCCGAATAAAAAATAAATAAATAAATAAAATAAAAGTGTAAATTATTGTGGTTTGAGTCACTTTTTTTTGCTTACCAAATATTCGCATCAATTTCCTCATAATGTCGATGACTTGAAGTACTATTCAGGAAATGTTAAAATAATGACGAAAAAAATGCAAATAGTTTATATTATAATGAAATAATAGTTTGTAGTCATTTTGATGTACCACAATTAACCATTTCATTTCAACAAAACAATAGCATGTATAGAATTGTAGTTTACTATTTTTTTATTATAAATTAATGTTAAATTAATAATCATACAATGAGATCGATTAATACAAAATAAATAACAATAAATTCATGAAAACTACAAAATCAATGCCTATTTCAAAAAGTGTACTACCGAAATACACCACAGGATGGCGACATTTCCCCAATAATGTCTTCAATCTAATCCAGCGCGTTCATGTAAAACGCCTTCAACAATTTGCTGACTTTCGACTTGTCCCATCAGAAGTTACCACAGTGAAACACGAATGCAGTATAAATTGTGAATGTCAATACATTTTTTTTTTTTTTTTAGCATTTTGACTGAGCTCTTCTGCCCCTTTCACTCCCCAAAAAATAGCGATTTTCCATTGGAATGGTAAATGGGGTGCATTTAGAACGCTAGTTATCAACATCACAACTCTATAATATATAGGAGATGTCAAGCTATTAGAAATGGACATTCGTCAAGTTAACAAATGTTTTTAAATTCATTGACTGTAAGCAGTTAATGTTAATGAAAACAGGTAAAAATGTGTACTTGCTTGACAGGGTGGACAATGACTGGGTTTAATGAGCGAATGGTTGAGCTTCAAGTTACCAACATGATTCCGTTACCAAGCTGAGAAATTTACAAACTGAGAAACACAAGTGTTCAATATTTATACTGCAAATATCTGCAATTATAGACTCGAATGAAGACCGTAATATCGCTGAAAATTTCTTAAAGGGGCGGTTACCCCATAATGACGGAGTGGACAACAATTTCAGAGACGCTTGCAAAATGTTCAATTATTATGAAAATAGAGTTAAAAAACAAAAAACAAAAAACGAATGAAACATTTTAGAACAATAAGCTATGTAAAACAAAATATGATTGAAGAGGAAGTCAAGTAAAACTTTAGGAATTAAGTAGAAAAATCTACGCATTTTTATCAATCATAGCGGGTGGCCATTTTGCCTTGTCCTGCCACTTCCTGTCGACTGAAAATGACATCACAGTGGCTAAAGTAACAACGAATCACGGCTCACCTGTTTTCTGGGTGCGGTCATGTGACGATCAATAAAGAGCAAGTGACAAAATGGCCGACCCCTGAGATTGATAAAAATGTGTGGATTTTATCTGCCAAATTTATGTTCCACAAACGCAATATTAGTGGGGGCACGTAGCACATGTTATTGTAAAGACAAATTTGTCTTGCACACTTATTAAACATATAAGATCATTAAACCTCAGAGTTTCATTGATCTGCTACACAACCTGGCCTATCTGTCCATTTTTTAAATTTACATGTAGCCTCAAAAGTTGACCCGTAGTGCTGCCATGACGTTGGTACGTTTTGAGGCGCTCAAAAAGAATAAAAACAAACGACTAAAATAGGCTTCAATGGGCTATTTTAGTCGATTGAGTGGACTCTTGTTTTGCCAAGCAGTTGTACGTGTGAATAAACAGTGGAGGGGATGCGGAGAGGCAGCAGAATGGCACGACAAGTTAGTCACACATGACTGCTCACACTGTTTATGATTTGACATCCTGCTTTAGTCTCACACATGCAAAAAAAAAAAAAAAAAAGTATATCACACCACAGTCTCCGGTTGCCCTGACAACCTCCCCTCTCACCATGCTAATTATCATTGCTAACAAGAACACCAGCGCCTCTTTAAAAAGTAGTAAATAACACAGGTCAAGATTTAGCACAATGCGCTGACGTCATCCTCACGCTCCAATGATGCGAGCTCGCTTCGCCAAGATGGGTGGTGGTGATGTTTGCAGGGAGGGCGGAGGAAGGCGAGAAAGTGCCCCATAAGTGCCAAGGAACTCATAACCGAAAGCAAGACGAGGCTGAGCGCCCAATTACGACCGGCTTTTCTTCAACCTTAACATGATGGAAGTGGTTCTAACCAGACTGCGGGACTTCTCCTGCAAGGTCACCACCTTCCACGCCTGCACGCCCGCAGGAGCGTGCAGGGATCCCCGAAACGGGGCCGACTCGTGCCCCAGGAAAGGATTTGCAGCTGGAGAGGAAAACAAGCTGGACATTGAGAGCGCGCTGGCCTGGCTTCGAAGGGAACTGGTAAGACTGGGACTGAGAATTGTTCCATTCAACATGAATTGCAAACTTCCGGTAAGCTTGAATGGAAATGCATCACGCTGAATGGGAATAGAAGGAATATTTACTCTGTCAAGCCCCTTTTGTGTCACCGAGTTCACAGTCAAACTCCAGTAAATCCTCCGGAGTGAACTTCAAGGTATTTATCTGCTCACAAAATGACCACTGGGGTGTTTTTTTTGTTTTTTTTGTTCCTAAGATACATGGGAGCCACGTCGTTAAAATGTCAGCCCCGTCGGTAGCCGTGAGACATTCCTCAAGAATAATAGGCTGTGTGTGCGTTTGTGTCTACAAGTCCTGAATCTGTTTGCGCCTCAGAGTGTGAGGTTCATTCACAGACTCTTTTGTTACTATTAGATGGATTGTCATGGCAACTGAGATGATGTCACAATAAGACGCACCAACCTTCCTACTTCTTCACATACACGCTTTGAATCGGATTCACCAGCCAAGTATATAAAAACACAAAAGGAATTCATTTTTCACAGTTGCAACCCGGGCGAGAATCACCAAAAATGACAATGACCAACAGAGGGAGACAAAACGCGAAGCCTGGCGGTTCGCTAATTAGTGCCTGAAGTTTCTTAGATGGGGGAAAAAAATGTAGACATGATGAAGGAGGGAGGAGAAAAAAAAGCCAAGGCCCCATATGTTTGCCATCGATACAATCCAATTCAATTTGCACATTGAGACTGTGCGTGTCAAGTTATTTACGTTACAAAAACTAACAAAATAACTACAAATTTAATTTAAAAATATTTTGTTAACAAAATAAAATAAAACTAACTGCACTTTTAAAAACACTAATTAACTGGAAATGACTATCCCTGTTTATTATACTAAAACTAACTGTCCTTTGGTTACATTTTGGTCAATTAATATAATGTATCATTTAAATGTATTATTTGAGTATTGCTGTATGTCTATATAGAGGAAATTGTAGCTTACTTTACTTTATTGTGCAATATTTTGTTTGACAAATATGCCAAATAGTTAAAAACAACAACAACAACAACAACAAAACTGAAACTACCGGTATTACAAAAACAAATTAAAAAGTAAACTAAAAGATTGAATTTTGGATAAATAAATAAATAAATAAATAAATAAATAACAAATCTGCTTTAAAAAAACTAATTAATCGTAGCTGAATTTAAAACACAAAAGTAAAACTAATAACATATAATAAAAACAAATTATGATGACAAATCCAAAACTATTAACTATTATACAGTCTCCTATAAAAGTAGTGGAACAGCAACATCAATTTATTAGTTTTTGTTGTGTATGTTGAAGACATTTGGGCTTCAGATAAAAAAATAAATAAAAATATGCGATAAAGATTTCAGAATCCCAGCTTTCATTTCATGGTATTCACATCTCGATGTGTTAAACAACTCAGATCAAAGCACTTTTTGTTTGAAACCACCCAATTCGAAATTAGCAAAAGTAATGGAACATTATTAAATGTTCGTCTCTGTGTGCCCTGCGATTGGCTGGCGACCAGTCCAGGGTGTCCCCCGCCTACTGCCCAAAGCCAGCCGAGATAGGCTCCAGCACTCCCCACAACCCGTGTGAGGAATAAGCGGTCAAGAAAATGGATGGATGGAAGGTCGCACGCTTGATGCAGTTATTGCAAGTACCACCAAATAACAGTGCTGACGTGTAACATCTCAATGTAAATACCAGGAAATAAAAGCTAACCTCAAAATATATTTTAATCTGAAGTCTAAATATCTAGAACTAAATGTATATAATATAAATTCCCAGTTGCCCAGTAGAATATACGACACGAGGGGGCGTTCACGTGCAGTTTTCTACTCGGCATGTGGTATTTACCATAATTACGACACCATGTGATGGCAGCAGGAGTCCAGCTCACCAAACTCAATGAAAGGATGTCTCGCGTTTATTCTCTCGTTCCTCAGATTGCAAACAAAAGGTTGCATTTTCAACCAGAGCTCGCTCTTCAAGCTGCTGCTAATTAGCAGAGAAAAGAAAAGCAGACCAGCGCGGTGGGTGCTTTTTGTTTTGTTTTGGACATTCCTTGGACTCAATTGACAAAGGCGGCAATCAGACAGCATCTCATAAAAAAAAGGGCAGAAAGAGAAATACAAAAAAGAAGAATTTACATTTGAAAGACGGAAGCTCCCAAATAAAGTGGTGGTGGTTTCATTTCGAACGGACGTTCTCAGCATGATGAGTCTGAAAGAGAAAGACGAGAAGAAACTTGAAGAGAAACTTGAGAAACTCAGTTTCTCATCTCAGACTTTTACATTTTGGGGCCCTCTTGATCCATGTTTGTGTTGATGAAACTCAAAAGTGATACACGCTGTGCACAGATGGAGATGCGATCCCAAGATCAAGCGCTGATCCGGCAGCTGATGGAGCTTCACTCCGGCATCCAGGAGCTCAAGCAGGAGCTGTCCGAGGAGGAGCAGCAGGAAGAGGAGGACTTAAACGAGGAAGGCAGCTCCTGGGACTCAGACAGCGAGCAGGGAAGTGTCTGCTCCAGCTCGGGGGAGGAGGCCCCCCATGTTCCCTTCCCCAAGAAACATTGGCGTCTTAGTACTTTTGCCAGGAAATCTTACAACAGGAGAAGCTCCGTACCTTGAAAATGTCTGATAGAACTTGTCTGGTTTCACTTTTAACATCTCCAATAACTCAAATTCAATCTAGGCATAAATTAGCATGACTGGGAGCAGCAGGTCTTCCGCAGATGAACCTGCACCTCATTATGAATTTTAATTTTACTTTGACCTAAAGGCAAGCACTGTCGCCTTTGTGTAACTTTTCTAAGACAAATATACTTTTACAATAGTATAAGCAACATCCCCTCCTTTATTTTATTTTTATTTTTTAGTAAAAGGTTAAACGAAAACAATTACAACACAAGTTATGCAAGGGTGTTACGGTGGTACTCAAAAGGAGCAGGTTGAAGTCCACTATTCCACTATTTGTTATTTGTAATGGTTGAACTATTTGGTTATACATATTTCTCATACGACAGAACCTCAATAACAAAACAAAACATCCAAATATCCTCCCTCAATTTAGAGACAATATTTTGCCTAATCAATAAGACAATTTACAGAAAACCAATCACTATTAACGTCATAAGTATGTAAATTTAATAATGTACTTATTTACAAGTAGCACAAGAAAAACAGGCATCAAAAAGGGAAACAATTGGCACAAACATAATACTCGTTTATGGGTCATATAGTTTAAAGATAACTCAAAGACAAAATTGTGTTAATACTATACACGTTTGTAATCGTACAATATTGGAAAAATTGAAGACAATTAAGAAGAAGAAAACAGTCTCAAGAGACTTATTTATGAATATAGTATATTTAAAAAAAATAAACACCTCATTAGCTATTTAATTCATCCGCATAATTCTGCATAACGTTATTTGTATATACCTTTTTGATTTGCCTCAAGTTCATACTGGTTGAATGTCAAAAGGTTACAACGCTACGGGCTGGTAGCGCTGAAAGCTCACTGACCTTCTACGCAACGACGTTAACAGCATACAAAATGGAGTCGTCGCGGCAACAGAGACATTCGTCTGGACACCACAATAAAACTATTGTGACGGCAATAATGTGTCTGGTCTTTGTTTTGATTGAAATCATAAAACTAGCTTGAAACTAATTAGATTGATGACAAAAACGTTAGCAAAACTGTGCTAGGACCTGTTCTTATAGCGCTTTATAAATAAAGTTGAGTTGAGTACACACGTCAGGACGCTTACAAAAGTAGTGCTTTGCCGCCATCTTGTGGCATCTATACGCAAATAGGAACCTTTTTTTTAATACTGCACTACTGATTAATTGCTAGCAGGTAGAGCTCTCGTTCCACACCTTGTGTTTGAGAATCAATTAAATTTCTCAAAGAATGACACTCGGCTGTATTTAATAATAATCACCAAGATTCTACATTTATTTCCAACAAATGACAGGAACAATGAAGATATACAGTAATTTGTCATACTGCAAACGTGTCTTGTCTCATGATCTTAAACAGGAAGTCAACCCCAAAAATTTCTTTATAATAATATATTTCATGTTAGTCTAAACGCAGTAGTCTGATATTACATTTGTGGAATATGGCTGAAGCACCAAAATACACCTGCTTGAATCCATCACCATTTTGCCACTTGGTGTCAACTGAAAATAACATCACAGTTGCTAAACGGCTCAGGTAACGACCAATCGCGGCTCAGTTTGCGGACGTCACGTGACCAAACTCAGAAAACAGGTGAGCTGTGATTATTCATTATCGGAGCCCTGAGCAGCTGTGATGTCATTTTCAGTTGTGGCAAAATGTCCACCCCCTGACATGTCGAGTGGGGGGCACACATAAGAACATATTATTGTAATGGAAATGTGTGGGTTGACTTTTTTGGAAATAAAATGAAAGCACATTTTGGCATAAGTGCAAAACATCATGCAAAATTCATACGAATGTAGCCTTTTCTTTTACTTAGTGTATACCCTGCTTACTTTATACGCAATTGCCATCAATTTATTTAACCAGAATTACATCTTTAAATCTCACAAAGCTTGAGAATTGTGCACTCTTGGACAGCCTTCTCTGCTTGGCCTTCCAAGATTTACTACTGATCATCTCCTGCGTCCTCCAAGCCTCCGTAACTCTCCCGTCTTAGTCTTTGGATCTCTGTGTTGAGTCCCAGCAGAGTTTCAGCCAACTGGAGGTCCTGCGAACGCATCTCCAACTGCATGATATAACAGAGCAACTTAATGAGGTCATCATGTAAGAAACCTACCAAAAGAAAAATCGGGGGGAAAAAGTACATTTGTATCTGTTTCCGTTTTGCATCAATTAGCATTAGAATATATCTAAGTTTCATCATTATTCACAATCCTGGTGAAAACAATGCCAAAAACAGCTTGTTGTAACATTGCTGATCTCTTGTACTTTGCTGCCACCTGCTGGCCGTTTTTTTAATAACTACCTTTGTTTTTAGCCACCACTATATATCAGTATAGCTGCATCAATGACGTAAAAAAAAAAAAAAAAAAAACATTTTAGGGCGTGAAAGACAAAATATTTAAAAACGTATTTACACGTTTTTGGGTTTGAATGAGTTAAACGTTCAAGCTGTGCACAATCTAAAAGTGGTTTAAACAGTGCATTTATTAAGAAGCGTTCAGTTGTATTTAACTTTTAAATTAAGTACACAAACATTATTTTGCAAAACATTTTAAATTATATTTTTAATTATTATTTTTAAAAGTACAGTATGTTCAAAGTAATTAAATAATTTCAGTGGCCAATAATCAATGAAATAGTTTGTATCTCAATTTACATGAAAATAATTGAGTTACTAACAAAAAATTGCAAGTTGGATATCATCCAACATTTTAATTTCACAAATGGGATGTTCGATAGTCATACACTTTTTGATACCAGTGGAAGTACTCAAATATTGAGTAGTCACCGACACCGATATAAGGTACTGATACCAGTAGTACTATTGATGTATAAAATAAAATTTATAAAAAAAAAAAAAAAAGACAGATAATTTTAAAGAAAGACCTATATAGTATTATGCATGGAATATTAGCAATTTTCTATTAACTTTTTTCTATTTGTCCATAAAATCCACATTTTACCATAAAACTTACAATGACATGAATTTAAATAAATAAACAAATGCCTAAATTCCTTGTGTCAACATACCAGTTCAGACCTCAGCCAAGTGATGGCTCCGTCGATCTGAGCCCTCCTCAGCTCCTCATTGACTTGATGACTCCTGCCGACGCCGAGCTGCCTGGCCCGGGCGCCCTCCTCCTCCTCCTGCCGACGATTTTCTCGAGATCCTCCGCTCGTCCTGAAGGCGTCGATCAGTTTGTTCTTGATGTTCTCCAGGACCATGGTGGACAAAGTGTCCTCGCTGTGGCTGTCACGGTCCATTGGATGCTGCTGAGCCTCATGTGTCGCCCGGCGGCAGTTTTCGGGCCGTTGGTCAAAGTTTGTCGGGATCTCCGGTGCAGATGTGCGGTGGATGTCTTCAACGCTCGCTCTGCCCGCCTCGTGCTGAGCTGCCGTGTTTTGTCATTGTTACTATGGAGAAGCCCCCCTCCTCATTTTGGGTAGCCCTCATAAGAATGCTAGAAGATCTTGGACAAAGACTATTGTTGCTTCCAATAAGAACTGAAAAGACCCCCCTCCTTTCTTCCCATCCACCACACCCTCCCCCACTTATTTATTTTTTTTGGTTCTCATTCAATGCCGCCCCCATACAACTCAAGTGTGAGAAATGCGCTGCGAAGGAGCTCTCTTTTTTTTGCTCGGCCTGATGTACAGCGCACAGCAAATCCATCAAAGCCCCCCATGGACGTCGCGGTGCCTAAATAAGACCTGCTTGTCAAGCTTAGGAAGCCAGATAGGTCGAGACACTGCTTTAGTGTTAGAAGCACAAAGGCCATCCTACAGTGAAATACAAGCGGGCCTTTTGTGTCCAAGTTAAGTCCTTTCCCCGTTGGCTATGTGGGATGTTTTTTTTGGCAGCTGGGAGCAGTTTCTCCTGACTTTTTTTTTTTTTTTGTATAGAGATGATGAGACAGGGGTCTAACTTACGGGCCCAATTCGGAGCTGAGAAGACGGCACGATCAGTCAACGCTACAAGTGGGTCGGCCTTTTCCTGGCAGTCATTCCTCTCTTCATCATGTGGAACAACGCGAGTTTGCGTGTGCAGCCGTGCGAGAGGAAGACGGAGTAGTAAACTAATCAAGTAGGCTAAAACAATTTGACATGCACATATTCGTACGAGTCTAAGTACTGAAATATCAAAAATCTGAAAATGTGTATGTAACTCATTCACTCGCAGCCATTTTACTGGATTTTGACTGATTTTGCAAGGCCCACAGAATATTCTGTTCTTTTGCTTTTAAAACATGGAACGTACCAAAAGAATGATTAGAGCCACTTCTATCATCAGGTTGTAATAAAAAAAAAATAAAAAAAAAAAAAAAGGATATTTCTATATTTCTATCTGTTTCCGTTTTGCAGCAATTAGGATTAGAGTATAGCTAAGTTCCATCATTATTCACAAATCTGCTTTGAATTGTCGGGAAATCAGCTTGTTTTCAACATGGCCCTGGTTTATCTCTTATACTCTGTTGCCACCTGCTTCACCCGTTGCAGTTGAGAGGCTGCATCAAAGCCTTCTGTATGCTCTAGCATAAAACAAAAAACAAAAAAAAAACAAAAAAAAAACGTATAAATACATCTTTGGGACACTTAAAACATTTAAAATACAACGTATTTATACGTTTTTTGGGAGCACATAAGTTAATCAAGATTAATTTGTTAATAATTGCAATAACAATTAGGATAATCATTTTTTGGTATTTTTTTGATTAGTCTCTTCTTTCAAACATTTATTGAGGTCTCTCAAAAGGTGATTTAGTTTAAAAAAAAAAAAAAAAAAGACCTCTGCAATTGACTGTCGACCAAGCCTGGGTGTACTTGCACTAAATCAGCTGTAATTGGCTCCATGACACCTGTAGGGAAAAAATGTACAAGATGGAAAAGTTGGACATTTTCCATTGTAATTTGAATAGAGAATTAACGGTAATTTACTTACACTGTACATAAAGCATTTATATTGCAATTTAGTGTCGTCTTAAATAATTTAAAATTAAATTAAGAGGTATAAGATGGGATCATTTTCTCAAAATGAATTCAGTTATTTTACTGTTAGGTCATACAGTTTTAAAATATGACGTGATATTTTATACACCACCTTTAAGCAAACCTGCATGTACTATTGGGAATATTTAGAATGACTTTGATTTGAGTGTAGCTAAACATTATTTAAAAAAAAATAAAAAAAGCTGTTTGAAACAAGCCTCACTTAATTAATATGAAGAAGCTTATTATTATTGGAACGTTTTTTCCAGATTTCTTGACGCTTTGACTATTTACTGTTTGTGCTAAACTTCCTGCTAACAACGCAATCTCTGCTGCCCTCTAGTGGTACATCCAGTTAGAGTGCAACTTGTGTAGCATGTCCGTTCTAGAAATTGCATTGTCACACACTATTTTATTTCCACTCACACATATGCCAAATTTGTATATCATTGTACAAAGTTACAAATACTGTATACAAGCTGAATTGTACATTGTTGGTTTCATTTTGACCTGATGTGACAGAGGGTCACTGTTGGTACATTATTTGCTATAGTCGCATAACTTACTGTAGTAATGAAACATGAACACACCTTTTTCATCCATTCTTTCAACCAATTTGATCCTACGAATGTTGAGCCGAAGATGTGACGACGTGATTCTCCCCTTGTGCTTTACGCTTCTTGTGTCTGCTCCGCGTCTTCTTCTGGCCTGGCTCCGTTTTTTGAAGGGGCGGTGTTGGCCCCTTTTTCTTCTTCTTCTTTAGGCAGCTCAAAGGGTTTGGGTTGTGCGGTTTCCTCTTCCTCTTCTTCCCCCGCCTGTCTCCGTCCTTCTTCATGACGCCCTGCTCTTCTTTCATGCTGCGGAGGCTCTGCTGCTGCGTCGGGCTCACGAGCTGGCCCAGCTGGACGGCCTGGACCTGGTCGAGTGACGACTGGCTGGGTTTGTCCAACACCATGGTGTTGAGGATGATATAGAGCAGGGGCACACCTGGGATCTTCTTAAGACCTGTTGTCAGCTTGAAGTCCTGCATAACACACCACAAATGCATGTAAGCATTTTATGAATCAACTCAAATGTGATAAGGCTGTTGTCAAACACTGCGACTATGCCACTATTTGTGTACAAACAATTAGAAAGTCAATTTAAGATTGCAAAAAAATGTAACCTGCGTGGCAACAAAGTAGTGATGCGGGTTTGTGCCCTCCAGCATAGAAAGCAGACACTCCGAAGCAGGAATTGGGCTCTTGAAATGCTGACATTTTCTCACTTGATACCTCTGCAGAATGATTTTGGCCCCAATAAGCTCTTTCCCCAGATTCTCCAGTTCTTTCAGAGCGCAGCTGGGGAGGAAAACACAAATAAAAATGCATGATTAAATGATGCTAATTGTTTTTGTTTTTTTCCAGCGCTCATCATAATGCAACTCAAATGTACTCACTTGGTGGTGCAAAGTTGTACCTCGCCCATAAGATACTTGGGCATTTGCTCCTTGATTTGAATCTTGTTCTTTAATGCCGCTTGACAGAAAGTTCCGTCAATCAGAATCTGAAAAGGTTCCCGAAAGTTAAAATTGTATTTGTAAAAGGACAAAGTTTTCTTGGCTATTTTCTGTCGCTTGATCTTCATGATGGCTGACTGATGGAATTTACGTGAGAAGTTTCTCTAAACCAGAAAGTTTTAAGGTTACAAATGAGAACTTCGCAGTTCAACGTGATCCGCGAGGGCGTCTCGATTACTTTAATACGTTAATGTTGTAGCCAAAGTTGTACATGAGTCACGACTGGACAAATTTACATGATAACAGCGTGTACATTAGCCTGAGAGCACACATGTATGGAGTGTTTACTTCCGCGGACTCCGTCGGGAAACAATAAGTAGAACAACGGTTCCAGTCATTGAAGCGTTCGTTCAGGTCCTGCTGCGAATTCATTTTTAATAATAATAATAATAATAATAATAATAATAATAATATTTATTTATTTATTGTAGTCGTAGTAATTTTACATTATCCAAACCGTCCATCAATTTTCTTAGCCACTATCCTCACGTCTTTTTTTACATTATTATTATTATTATTATTATTATTATTATTATTATTATTATTATTATTATAGTAGTATAGTAGTAGTAGTAGTAGTAGTAGTAGTAGTAGTAGTAGTAGTAGTAGTATTTATTTTATTTTATTTTTTTTATGTTTGTTTTTTGTAGTGGGTGCGTTATCTTATATTTATATAATTATTTACGATATTAGAGGGCAGCATAAAGTAATCAGTGTCCGGCATTAAACGTTGTTTATCGTTTTAGTTTCTGTGATTATTTATGACGACAGTGGACTGAAGAAATACTTTCTGTTTTCACCGGAAACTCAAGTGTGTATCCCGGAAGTGCGTCAGACGCACAGCTTTAGTTTAGTGACAGCTATACTCGTCGCTTGTGACTCACAGCCAAACGACGCTAGTTAGGCGGCCCCTCGTGTGACAGCTCGGTGTGTAGGCCCTTTTTCTCTTGCACGGCACTTACTATGGCGGCCACCGACCCCAGGTCGTCGAGTGACGGCGGACCGGCCAGCAAGGGAGGCTACCCAGGCGGAGAGAGCCGCAAAGACCGCGACGGACCGGGCGGCGGTAGCGGGGAAGACGATCGGGACCGAGGCAGCTTCGAGTGCAACATTTGTTTCGACACCGCTAAGGACGCTGTCATCAGTATGTGCGGCCACCTGTTCTGGTACGGACCGAGCGGTGGTCGATGGGCGATGGGGGTGCTATTGTTGTCAAATCATCAAACCTGATTTGCCGTGCGGCCTTTATTTACCTTATATTTAACAGTAGAATGACGCCCGTCTGCCCTTTTCTGAGCATTACTAATGTGTGTGCATCCAAACCTCAACAGTCCTTCACGTAAATATGCGTTTATACTTCCAATAAGGCTCTCAAATAGTTTGTGATCTCTTGTGTGAGCTTTGTGGCGCATGCTGACCTTGTATGTTTTGACATAATGGCTGACTCGTAACACATTAACTTGCTGTTTCAGTTAATACGAATCATTACAGATCCCAAGGTTCGCTTTACTCGAGGAATGTGTAACAAACTTGTTTGTATTATTAGCTGTAACTGGTTCATTGTCAGACTTAAAATGTGATTATCACCTTTTGACATTTGTTTTCCTCTTGTGTTTTTAGTCGCAGCTGCCGCACAGACGTAAATTTGAATTTCTGTCTTGTGTGCTGCAAATGTACTTTAGTTGCCATGCTTACCCGCCCCCTTCTTCCCTTTGGCCTCCCCTGACACCTGCAGACTTTGGTAATATGATGCAACAAGTCAGTAAGGCAGCGGAGTGGTGACATCAGTCCACCTGTTGCAACCTTGCTTAGCATTTGTCATCATGTCAGAAAGCTCTCAAAATGATGCTGTGCAGAAAAATAAAAACAAAAATGGAAATCTGTCATAAGCGGTGAGCGAGTCTTGCCAACAGAGTCGGACATTTTGTTCAGTTGCGTGCAAATTCCAAAGGAATGTCAGCCATCTGATAGCCGGCGTTTACACAAACGCTACATTGTTGAAGTGTGTGTCTCTTTCGGAGTCTCTTTTGTGCGTCTGTCTCTGTTGTGCTTTGTTTATCTCAGCTGGGTCTTCGTTATGTCATGCGTTCGCCAACTATGCCAAAAACTACATTTGAAAAGATAATAAGTGATGACTAATTCAGGTTTGTTGACAAACTAGTTGAACAAGAAAGCATTTGTCATAGTCGTACAAATGAATAATTGTTCTTATTATTTTTTTTCTCTTTGCAGCTGGCCCTGTCTCCATCAAGTAAGTTCATCATCATTGACTTTATCAATTAGAATAATAAATACATGTGTTTAAATTGATCACGGAATGTTGATGTCACCTTACATTTGCGTGTGATGTAACTTGGAAATCGTCACACGTAAGATGACTTAGTCCAGCTTAAACATACTAATGCCTTTAATGCTTCTGTTTACCGCTTCTTTCTCTGTGGCACACTTGAGCTGGATTTACACTACATGGTGCAAGTGAATGACATATATTAGTCTGAAGTATACTGCCCTCTGGCGGCCAAGGTGTGCATACCAGAAGGAGCAGCACCATGTCTATTAAATTGAAGCAAAAAATGCAACATTTTTAATTTCTTACATTCTACTTATGTCATTACTATATATATTTTTTTATAAAGTACAATATTATCATACAACTGCTTCATTCTCTCACCCTTCCCAATGCTTTCTATTCAGTGGTTGGAGACGAGGCCCAGCAGACCACAGTGTCCCGTGTGTAAAGCCGGCATCAGCAAAGACAAAGTCATCCCGCTGTATGGACGGGGGAGCTCCAGTCAAGAGGACCCCCGGTGCGTCCCGTTATGTGGTGTGATGGCCTGACGGTGTCCTCGGTGAGTGACTGTTTGTTTGTGTTGGACTTCAGGTTGAAAACTCCGCCGCGGCCTCAGGGACAGAGAACCGAGCCAGAAAGCAGAGGCGGGGTGAGTCTGTTTTGATTACGTTTGACGCTGTCAAGAGAAAAGGTCATTTCAACTACACAGGAAGTGGAAATGGAATACAGTGAACTTCCACAAAGCAGTAATAGTCATTAAATAGTTTGCTAAAATTAAGGCCTCAAATGGCATTCAAAACATTAAATACAATGTCTAGAGGCATTAAAAATGTAAATACAGTTTACTACAACCGTCGTTTTACATACAATGGTCAAAGGAGTCACTATAACACATTTTAGCAATAATAAATGCGATGAAAAAAATATTACTAGTTACTAGTTGTAATGAACATTTAACAAAATGGTTGCAAATACCAGTTGCTCTGAAATAAAAAAGAAAAATGTTCTGTTCCTGTCACCAACGTCCAACATGAAACACTAATGCCACCCAGGGGCAGACAAATCATCTCTAGGCAAATCTATTACTCAAGGTTTCACACTTCTTTTAACTGTTTGGAGTGTTCCCTTGTTTATCGCGGGTTGATCTGTCGCAGCCTCGCTGTTTCGTGGATTTTTAGATTTTTTATTTAGATTATTTTTCTGGTCTTTGCGCGGCTGACTGGGGACATACAGGCATCGACAGATTCGTCTCGAAGAGACCTTTCCAAAGGTGTATGTCTTGTTGCTCCACGACATTGTATTCCGGAGATAGAAAATATATACTGTGCTGTATAACAAATAATAATAATTTAAAAACAAAAACAAAAAAAACATAATTTTATGGAAAAAAATGACTGTAAATGGAAAAAAATGATGAATGAAAAAGCATTCATAATAAACAAAAAATCATACCAAAACGAAAAAAACATAATAAATAAATAAATAAATATATATATATATATATATATATATATATATATATATAATTAACGGAAATTAAATTATAATTGCTTTTTAAAAAAGCAAACAAAAAACTCCGGTATCGTGGGTAGTTTTTGGAACGTAACACCAGCGATTTACAAGGGAACACTGTACTGCTTTTTAACTTAACTATAAATTACTTCCTATAAAATTAGATTGAGCACAAAAATTGATTACTCACATTTGTGTGACATTCATCAAATTCAAAGCATCTTTTGTTTTTTTTAGATGTTTCAGGGTTTCAGCGACACCAGTTTCCACATGTCGTTTGGCATCGGCGCGTTCCCTTTCGGCTTCTTCACGACCGTCTTCAACGGCAACGACCCTTTTCACCGACCAGGTAGTTACAGCAGTTAGTAAAATAAGTATTTTACTCATGTGCATGGAAAACTGAATGTAGTATAAATCTGTAAGCACCCGTTTCCTCCTTCCAGACCAATACGCGGGCGACGCCCAAGGCAACGGCGTCAACAACGGCAATCATAATTGGCAAGACTGCCTCTTCCTGTTCGTGGCTGTTTTCTTTTTCTTTTGGCTGCTGAGCGTGTGACGAAGAAGAGGAGCAGCAAAAGAAGGGAAAGGGAAGGGACGGGGCTCGCTCGCTGCGAATCGCACGCTTAAACCTGAGCCATGTAGGGGTGCAACAAAATTGTCCGCCAACCTGCCTTTTGTTAATTAACGGGAAACAGTAAAAAAAAAAAAAGCAGCTGTTGAATTAGCCACTCCCACCTCACTCAACATGCGCCCGGGGATAAACGCTCACAGAAAGGGTGGCGCTAAACTATAATGGGCTCACTGTAAGAATAATCGGTCAGAAGAGACAGTATTATGTGTTCACGGTGACCAGGCCTTTCTCCAATGGCTATTTCGAGGGTCATGACTGTAATTCACCCCTCTGCCCGCCTTCCCCAAGCTGAGGACAGGGGGAAGGTTGAGAAAACGGTGGCGAAAAGGAGCGATAACACCGATGGTTACCATAGCAACCATTTTCTTGCCTCTAAATGGCCAAAGAGTAGCAGTTTGGTTCCGAGTAATTGGGTTTGTGTTGAACTATCTGTCTTAAACATGATTGCCAGTGCACTGTGATGTTATTTGAACCGGCCCTCGTTCGACCTGGGTAGAACTGAAGCTTCCCAGAATGACGGCAGAGGAATTGGAGAGTACAAAAAAAAAAAAAACGAAATCACAATGAACCATATTGGGAAAATGATTTCACTTAATACCGGGCAGGCTCGCCGCAGTTCGGTGGATTGTGCTTCTTTTGGGCTCTAAATTCTGAACCACATCCTGTATGTCAGAATGACTGACGCATTTGTATATTATTTGTATGTAAATGGGGTTTTTTTTCTGTTATTTTGAATTTGTTTGTAGCTACGGCAATGATAACCAGGATGCTTTTTGTAAATTTTGCTACCCAAGGTTAACACGCCTTCTGCCATTGTCTACCATTAAAAAAAAAAAAAAGTGTCTGATTCCAGATCTTTTTTGAGATGACAGGAGCGCTAATCTTGGGTTGCATATTTGTCTTGTTTATTTACTATGTGGCTAAAGTGAGACGAAGCAAGACATTAAAATTTCCATTAAAGCATCATGTTTGGTGTCTTAATCAACTAATACAAGCCTGACAATCATACAAAGGTGTGATTATTTCGCCATTTTAATAAATTCCTTAACCTTTATACCTCGTGCCCTCAATGTATCCCACAACGTAGCTTGAAAAATAGTGAATGTATCCCACAATGCATTGTGCAAACAAAAAATATTAGGTTAACAGAAAGACTGAGGGGAGCTGTCATACAAATGTTCATTAAGCGCTTTGTATCCATTTTTTTGTTTGTATCCAGTAGTTATAATTATTTGGCAGCTATGATAATTAAGCTAAGCCTGACTAATAGTTTAAACTCTTTGTCATTAGGTTGAAATAAATAATCCATATACTATTAGGGAATTTGGGGAACAAACAATATTTTTATTACAAATGAAAAATATTAAGATATGGTCATGTGCGTTTATAAAACTATCTTAAAAAAAAAAAATATCCATCAAAAGAAATCACGTCGAGGTCCTCTGAACATTTTTTTTCCTGAGCCAACTTGCGTAAACAAAGCTGCGATCAATCAAGAAAACTCACAACAAGCTAAGTCTTCATATGTACATTACGGTCATGAACATTAATATTTAAGCTTTGAAAAATAATTCAAATGTGCAAAATCAGCGTTTTTGTTTTGGTAAACATAACAGAACAGTCTGGAATCATTACTTAGTCCCGCATGGGCAGTGTGAACAAGGTCACTTCCTTTTTTGGGGTCTCTCGTTGGATTTGTTCAGGATCGTCATGAGGTCTTTGGACATGAAATACGGCTTCTCCAGAGAGCCGTCATTCCGTTCCAAGTCCTCCACTGTGAACAGATCATTGCAGTGTAAAATTATGCAGGGATGTGACGATAAGGGCAATATCATGATATTAAAACCACAATATCGTTGTCGTCATGGTCACAATATTTAAAAGGAACACATCTGTTCAAAAAGTCAGGTTGATTTCCATTTGTGCAGTTCTAGCAACCTCTAGTGGCTAGTTTATGAGTGCAATTTAATTTTCATTAGGGATGTTTTGGATGTTTAAAATCGATGCTAATTGTCAGATGAAGGGGAACCTAATTTGCTTGTGAAGCGATCAATGTGTGCTTGTATTAGCAAGTAAGTGCCTCAATATTGTTATTAGAGATTGTAGGTGGTTTATATGCATTGCTGTTATGTACACACAATAAGCACAATATTGTGTTTTTTATTTTAGTATGAGCTCCCTTTTTTACAATATTGTGATCTTTTTTTAAATGCCGCCAACAATATCGTATTAATTATCGTATTGTGACCTATCGTGATAATATCGTATTGTGATGTTTGGACATCGTTAGATCCCTACTGCCTTGTTTACTCTTGACCTTAAAATGCGCTTAGTATTGTTTACGAAATATGGCTAAAGAAGCTTATATCATTGTGTACTCACAAAAGCAGAGGAAGAGCGTGTCGACACACATGCTGTACACACTGAAGAATCCGTGTGCGATGAGGTAGCTGCCAAACACGACCACCTATGATGGTCATTTTTTGGGGGGGAACACCAAATGAGTTTTGCTCGCATAGTTGAGTGGATAAAATAAAAATATTCAAGTCATACAATGATTGGCATCCAGTAGTAGTTGAGGGTCTCCGACTGCTCTGTGCTGTCTGATAAAGGAATCCGGCCGGAGAAGAAGTAAAAGGACAGCACACCTGCAAGAAAAAAGCGTGGCATTACTGTTCATTGGATTCGGAATTCAAAATGTGCAATAGAAATTTTGAAGACATTAAAAAGGTGTAATACGTACCCACACCTCCCACTACAAGGAGCTTCCCAAAGAACAGCAACAGGTCGGCCACTTTATCCAATATTACAGTTCTGTGACATTTTTTTTTTTTTTACAAAAATGTGTTTATCATAAATTATAATATAATCAAATACTAAAATAAAAAAAAAAGAGCATCCACAGAAATATATTACATACAAATTCTAACCTATCTGTTCATTTTAAAAACCAAACACACAAAAACAAACCAAAAAAAAGCACAAACCTTATTATGTTTCTCATGATTAGTGCGAAAGCATTTTTGGCTGAGGTGCAGAAGTTTTTCCCATAAACAGCAATCTGAGGAATAGCACAAGTTATATAAAAATATTCAAGTATTGTGTGCTAATGGCACGATTATTTACACCTGATGATCTTACCATTATGTATGCGTTTCTATTGAGAAACTTCAAGAACTTCTCGAGGCACCAGAAGCAACACTTCATGCAGCACAGGATGAAACGTGCGCACGGGTTTTGTGCCCCTGGGTGGATGTTAAGGAGACAAAAGCATATTAGAAAATGATATAACAGCATCTTATTATACAGTGAGAGGCCTTACCTTTGGTTTTGTGGTCAATATATTCAAGGAGGACCCTCACAAACTGCACTAAGGTCAGGATCAAAGCACCAAATGCCAACGAGCCAACATGGTACCTGAAATGATTTACGAGTTCTTGGATCCATAAGGGTTGCTACCACCGTTTTCTTAAGGTTTTTAGCGCCCACTAGAGGACAGAGCTGAAACTGCAGTTTTCTTTTCCCCATCGCATTCACACTTAACAGAGCATAACCACCGACCTACCTTAGCGCGCACACAAAGGCCTTGAACACGGGGAACGCGGGGATGTCGTTCGATTTGTCGTAAGCCCAATAATAGGAGGAAAAGGCGCCGGCCAGCGTGCACTGGCCCAGAGCGATGACAAAGTTGACACACCAGAGAAAGGCCAGCACATTGTAGATCTGAAGGTAGAGCAGGTTCCTCTGGAAGAGCCCCTCAGTGTTGTAATTGACAAAGATGCACGCAGCAGTGGGGCAGTTTGGGTAATCGGATGCACTGAAGTTCTAAAGCAGGTAGAACAGTGAGTGAATGATGTCAATGTCGATGTCAAGTTCACCTGTCCCATAAAAAAGGTGCAGGCCAATCAATCACGCATACTCTTGCAGCCCATTCACCTGAGGGTCGCAGCCCACGGTGCCGTTGATGCCCTGGCAACTGCTCGTACGAGAGTCGAGAGCCACCACTTTGTAGACAGCCTCTCCCGAGGTGGCCAAATACCTGGATTGATTAGCTCAGGAGAAACAATTATGCCGTGTGCTGGTTCATATTTTACACTATTCTCGATCTACACCAGGGGTCAGCAGCCTTTATTAGTTATGGATATATCATCATTTTCGGCCTCTCTTCTTTTTTTGGATATTTTATGACATTTTCCCCTGCCTTTTTTACTATCAATTTTCTGACATTTTGGGGGAATTTTGTGGACATTTTATGGTAAGTTTGGGGATTTCTTCTTTGGTTTTTGGACATTTTGTGAGTACTTTTTGAAAGTTTTCTGATGTTTTTTTGTTTGTTTTATTTATTTATTCATTTGTTTTGTTTTTTTCCTTTGACTGAATGAATTTTTTGATTTATTTCTTTTTTAGGCAATTCCAAAGACATTTCATGGTAATTTTCTACCTTTATACAGTAATTACATTTTGAATGTTTTCTTTTCCGCCTTTTTTCAAATAAACTTTCTGACTTTTTTGGCAATTTTGTGTACTTTTTATGGTATTATTCTGATTTTCTTCTTTTTGTATTTTTTAAGGTATTTTTTTAATTTTTTTTTTCCATCTACCTTTCGTCTCTCTTTTCTGACAACTTTTAATTTAATTTGGACTGACTTTATTTTATTTTTTTTAATATTTAAGGATTTAAATATTAAATAAAAAAATAATTATTTTCAAGAATATTTTAGCTAAAACAAGTAAATATATATATATATATATATATATATATATATATATATATATATATATATATATATATATATGCATTTTTACTAGTTTTTTATTTTATTTTATTATTTTATCATTATTATTTAGAGATCCATAGAAGGGACAAAAGAGCCATGTGTGGCTCCAGAGCCGCAGGTTGCAGACCCCTGAATTCTCCATGCTCACTCGAAAGGATACAATGCGGTGCTAACCCAGTAGGCCACACAAGCCAAGATGAAAACAAACGTCAACAGTGGATAAAACAAGGCACTCATCATTTGACTGATGGCCCTGTGGAACAGATCATGTCATGAAGAAGAAGACACAAGATGCCTAACAAGCTGTAACAAGTCCAAAAACAAGCATCTATTAAATTGCATCACAGCACGACTCACTTGCTGGACTCCTTGATGATTGCGATGGCGATGAGGATTCGGATTCGCAGGAAGATCAGGACTAAGATCACGATGACCTCCACCACAGAGATAATGATCACTGAGGAAGCAAAAGATGTTTTTTTTTTTCTTTTTTGCCTTAGTGTCGATTTTGGCAGGATTTAGAAAGTATATTCACGCATATGGTAAAATAATATGACTGAGTGAACTCACAGAAAGCTAACCAGGTCTCTTGCACTTGTAGGTAAAAACTGAAGTCGGTGGTGAAGCCAATGTCATTAATGGAAGCAGAAAGGTTCTTGTAGTTATCGTACTCCCAGTAGCAGTGCCAAATCCCTGAAAGGAAATCACATAATGTACACAAACACAAGACTCAAATCGAATCAAACAAAGACTCCATCACAATCATAAGGAATTTTGCATGGTGCTGAGTCAGGGTCGCAAAAGGTTTGGATTTTTCATTATCTTTAGCTTTTATTTTATTTTGAATTAGTTTCTGTAGAGCACATTTGCTAATTTTTATTTGATGAAAATGTTTTGTTTTAGTTTAGTTTTTTTTAAATATATGGAGTATTCGTGGAGTGCAAGTTGAATTAAAAGAAAAAAAGAGACATAGACTGATCTCTACTAAATACATTTAAAAGGAACCCAGAACCTTGTATATTAACAAAAATGAAATTTTTTTTTTGCTACTTTTGTGGTGAATTTTTATTCATTTTAATAACTTTGTACTGAGTAGTGTTTGCCAAAACTTTCTAATTGAAGCAGAAATGAATACATGCAGTTTATATTCACCATAAGCCCCGATGCAGAGGACGGCTACAATAATGAGCCACACCATAACCTGAGCAAGGAATCTCAGCAGCAACAGGAACCACATGCTGAGCATCATGGCTATTGCCAGAGCACTGGGGAAAAAACACAACTATATTAAGCAAATGTGAAAAAAAACAAGTCGACAGTGAGATGATAGGCAGAGAAGAGAAACATTTATGCTGACGTGCAACTGTTAAGAAAAAGTAGCTTGTGATTCCATGTGTCCTCAATTTTGTCAGGTTATCACAAAGTTATAAAGGTAATCATTGACACAGAAAGGTTTTTTTTTTTTTTTTATGTATTATCCAACAGGTGGAAGTGTGAGGCATCAACTCACGCAAGGATCCAGGGCCATGATGATGCAAAATCCTCAAAGATCCTGACACTTATGTCCCTGAGACCGAAGCCGTTCAAAATGTCCCTGATCAAGACAAAAACAAACAAACAAAAAAAACAATGTCAGTTGTACTTTGTGGCAACAATTCATAATAAGCATGCTATGGAGCTACTAAAATTGATGTGGTAAAAAACAACAACAACTTGACATTCTAATTCAACATCACAAGACAGTTTAGTTGCATTTTAGGTTTCTTTCCACTGCATCAATTTTGGCATCCAAACCGAGACTGAACATGTCTCAAGATAACACGGCTGACTCATGCACAGCAACAGGAGTAACTACAATTAAGGTTCCACACACTTTCGAGGCAACCGGCCCTGTGCTGGTAACAAGGAGAAATGAGAGGATTACTAAAGTGGGTCTGCTTTCATTTGGGCATTTAACAGTGACCATAAATGTGTGGGGATAAATTCAAGCAATATTGCTATAAACTGATATTCATTGTGTCTACCCAGTGCCGTTCTTGAGGAGGCTGATCGTGTCGCTGGCAGATGGTGGCAAGCCCTCACCGGAAAAATCCGGTGGCATATCCACAAGCGCTTCGACGTCAGGCAAACATCTTCTTATAACTACAAAGAGGACAGACAATAAAATTGTCATTTTTAGTTTTGTGCGTCAGAAGAAAGAAAGAAAATAATAAATACAGTGGAACCTCCAAAGTCAAAGAGTCTGCTCTGCGATGTGTGTACTTTTTGTTTTTCGATAAGAAATAATTTACAATGCAATCTGTGAGATGTTAGCCTCAAGTTAGTCAAGAAGAGAGGTGGTTCAAAGTTTTGTGCGACTTCAGAGGCATATCCTTCCTGGTAATTTACGTTTGACTTCTGAGGTTCCATTGCATCAAGAACCTTAAATCTACAATTAGCATTTCGACCACAATTAAGATTGCTGCCATATGAATTAATTTCCACTCACCAGAGGTTGTGGGAATCGTGTAGGAAGGACACAGATCCTTTTGCACAATATCTTTAACAGTCTAAAAACAAATGTATTGTATTGAGACTTAAATCCTTAAACATAGACCAACCACAGATTGCTGAACGAATAACAATTTTGATGGAACAAGCACAAAACTTACCAGATTGGTGTTTACCAGGTTTATGGTCGGTGCACAGAAGCTTTGATTGAAAACTTTTGCAGGTTTTAGGGCTAAGTCAAACGGAGTGACGGCAGAGAATTCAGTGGGGCACTTTTCCACACACACCTGGTAAGGTGTAAACATGCAAGATTACGGTGGAGAGAGGTGGCAAGTATGGTAACAAAAAAAAATAAAATAAATGTTACATATTCCACATGCAAACCATTCTACCTGTGTGGTTGGACACTGAAGCCCATTAAGAGCCGCTGCCATCATATTAAAACCTGTTGCACATTTGACAATGTCAAAGTACAAAAGTGAAGGTCGGTTTCTGAGAGGACACAGAAGAGGACAAATGTTAACTAACATAGCTTTGGTATATTGTATTTGTATGTATGTATATATATATATATATATATATATATATATATATATATATATATATATATATATATATATATATAAGTAATCCATGCAAGTGAAAGTTAATCACATATTTGGTCCGGTGCCACAGAACCATCCAGTTGAGTTCTTTGGAAAAAGAACTTGCCGGGGATCTCCGTAAAGCCATGCTGACAAAAGCAAAGATGAAACAACAAAATTTCGTACAGTTACATCACATTTACAGTACAGAGGAAAGTTTCTGCTATTGCTAGTAAAAAAATAAATAAAAAATCGACATGGACAAAACCTAATGATGCAACTTAATGAGGTCCTATTATGCTGCCTGCACACATACTTTGTGTTGACTTAAGATAAGGGAATGTGTGCTGTGTGTTGGAATGAGTTTTATGGCCCAGCTGGTCATGCTTGAACAAGTTCTTGTATTTATTTAAACTTTTTTGATTGTTTAGAGTTTATGAGTTCATATTGTACGTATGAGAATCACTGCTTTGGCCATTTAATTTCGCTCTTATTTTGGACATTGCTGATTTTTATTTGTATAAAAAAAGATTTTTAGCTAAGAAAAAAACAAACAAACAAATCATACTTCTTCTCACTGATCAATCTTTGTGTCTACTTTTAATGTGTTAAATATAAAACAATGAAAGAGGAAATAGAGTGACTCAGAGATCAAGTTTGGGAATGTGATTTCGCTCACCTAAAATCCCAACTGCGATGTATCCAAGGATGACTGTGACAAATAAAACGCAGCAGATTATGTCGGTGCACCCTCTGGTGGGGAAAACAGGAGAGCAAAACTTGTAAGTGGGCTGTGTGGACTTTGCACAGACACTTGTCTTCAATGTCGGTCAGTCAGCCGGTTGAAACTAATGGGAAAAAATGCAGCAGGAAATGAAATTGAAAATCACCTCTTCCTTATGGGTCCATTAAAGGAGGGATCATACTGGGCAGGTTCACCTAGATTAAAAAAAAAAAAAAAAAAAAAAAAAAAGACAAGAAAATGTATTACAATCGAATGATTACAAACTTTTAAAAGTTTTAACAGAGCATTATTCATAATGCATCATTGGAAAACATTTGTGTGCATAGTATTTATTGTACAGGGAGTACAGTATATGATTAAACAATGCCAAGTGTTGTGTTCCTTTTAAGGCAAGGCAAGGCAAGGCAAGTTTATTTGTATAGCACATTTCATACACAAGGCAACTCAATGTGCTTTACACGAGGAAAGACAACACATAAGCATCAAGAAACAGTAGTTAACATTCAGAGGAAGAAAAATAAATGAAAATAGGTTACAAACTAACAATCTTAAAACATTATTCAACAAACTTTAAAAAATTTAACATAAGGAAGTTTAAAATGATAATGATAAAAAAATAAAATAAATAAAAAAATAAAAAAATAAAAATAAAAATAAAAATAAAAATAAAAAAAAGGTTAATGAAATACTGTGCCAACGGCAAAAGGCGGAAGTAATTGTTATGAGTTGGGTAGCTTACAAGTGCTGTAAATGTATGTTTAGGACAGGGTGGTGGTGTTGTGGGAGAAAAAAAAACATTTGTTTCCTGGAACAAAAAGAATGATTAACTACGGTAGTACAACAGCTTATGTATAAAAAACAAAAAGATGTCTTGTAAATTAGGCAACATTTTGGGTTGCAAAAAAGCTGTAACACGTGAAGTGAAGCTGCCGACGCACAGCACTAGCACTAACACATGAGTTATTTGAATATCATTTGAATTTACAATGTTGCTTATATTATGTTTTCGGAAGACTCCAAATAGACAGTGGGACAAAAAATGAACAGCTATAAATTTGGAGCACCAACTAAATTTTCAGAAAAATAAGCTTAAAGGAAGTCAACGTAAAACTTTTATGTTCTATTCAGCGACACATGGCGGCCATTTTGTCACTTGCTGTACTGAAAATTACATCACAGTTGCATAGGCCCAGGCAACGACCAATCACGGCTCAGCTTGCAAATGTCACATGACCAAACTCAGAAAACAGGTGAGTCGTGAGCAACTGTGATGTCATTTTCAGTCGAAAGCAAGTGACAAAATAGCCGCCCACTAAAATGTGCCGCTCAATTCATATTCCATAAAAACAATATTAATCATAATACAGAGCGTAGACTAGTGGGGCCGGATAGAGCATATTGGAAAGAAACTTTGTGGGTTGACGTTCATAAAACTGAACAGGAAAAAATGGTTTTATTATGGCAAGTGTTTGGGCATCCAAATATAATCAATGTCAATAGCTAAATGTTTTGAAATCGGAGTAAATCAGAGGACAACCAGCCTCCAAGATTGTGTTCCACTTTAGAGGGTCCAATGTCCTGGAAACAAGACCATAAAACTATTTGTCAATATTCCAAAAGGAATACATCACACAGCTCAAGAGGTCATCTTCAGAGTTAGAAGTGACAAAACGAAGCATCGTGAAACGCCCGCAACAAGGGAACCTGTTCATCGGCCTCTTGCTGTGACACGAGTGTCACATTTCACAATGCTGTTTGCGGTAAACGCTGACTCGTAAATAGGCTCACACTGACTCCATTTAATGACGTCTCGGTTTGATAACGTTTTTATTGCTCTGGCTCATATGGAAGAGAGAATGGGTGTTGTGGGTCAGGAGGAGTAGCCTTCTGAGTTATCTAATGACTCAGCTTCCTTTATGTATCCCATCAGAGCAACATGCTCATAAAAAAAAGAAAAATCGGTCACTTCCAAGGTATCGTTCCAATCCCAACTGACAAAGAAATGTTTATCATTTTGATTATGTGTTGGCCTTGTGTAAAATTAAAAAGAGACCGTGTCACCATTCAAAATATGTGATTTATCAATTCAACTGTTGAAACTGAACTCGCAAAAATCTCAAGGGTCAGAGGTGTCATTTTATCAGCTATTAGTGACAAAAGGGGGATTTAACTTATATTCATATATGTTCGTTTGCTATGGAATTTTACTTCAAAAGTAACAAGCAAATAACACTACTGATACATGGATGAGTTTCGCAGCAGGCTTTGTACTCTTCGTAATCTATAATCGCAATGGGACATTTTGTTATTGCTAAGTTGATAAAAGGTCATAAATGAATCACTGTAATGTTTTGTTTTGGGTTTTGTGTTTTATATACAAAGGCCAACATTCTGACAGATGGTTTATCATGAATCTTGTATTTGGTATATGGTGTTCAAGCAGGGTCATAATTAACATTAGTGGCATTCTTAATGGCCATAGCAGTTTCTGTTTTAACTGAAGTGCAGTAGGACGTTTTAGTTAACCACGGTACAACGGTAATAATATAAAAACACTTCCTCCACTCATGCATTCCTTGGATATCACCTCAATTGAGTCCTAGGCAATTGCTCTAAAACCTCAAATGATGAATTGTAGACAGAAATTGTCAATACACAATGTCACAATTAGGTCTAAACCAAGTCATCACTTTCAGGTATACATTAATAATCTCAAGAACATGACATGCTTTTCCCAAAGTGTTTTTGTGTTTTATTTGAAGACATGAAACACAATCTGTATTTACCTCCAGGGAGGGTTTATTTACTGTCGCCTGGTTAAGCCTCCCATTCTGTCAATACGCTTACTCGTGGCTTCATCAAAAGAACAAATGTCAAGCTGAAGAATTACAAAGTACCATACCAACCTTTTATAAATCTGCATCGCCAGTCCGAAGGAATGTTCTGTTTGACCCCCACCCAAGAAAAAACAACAACAACAACAACAACTATAGATAATGTAATTATTGAGGATTTTTTGGGGGAGGGTAATTATTTTTTCTTTGTGTACATGGTATGGAAGGTTCTTCTTATACTAGCTCAGTTTTCCTCAGTGGTGAAAACAGGTACAGTATTAAAATGACCAAGGAGCTATCACTTGGAAGCCATATACAGTTGAGTAAAGTATTCCTATCTGTTGTAATTTATTACTTGACTATTGTATTTGCGTAATTAGTAGAATTAAGGTGTGAGAATTACACCTGTACTTAATTGTTTAATAGAGAGATAAGACAATGTGCCTTGACTAAAACAAAAAACAAACACAAAAACAAAAAAACAAAAAAACTAACAAACAAACAGGGAAACAAGAGGGCGACTTGACGTACACAAAATCGAGTTACTTCTCCGGCACTGCAACTAACCTCCCTGTACAGCCTGGAATGTGGAACATATTCCGGAGATTTTTAACACTCACTTATTCGAAGGTAAAAGTAAAAACTTCTTAAATTACACCTCAAACTCTTTTGATATTTGACCCCTTGTTCCCCGAAGTGAAGAACAACAAAAAGCCCCCGGGAGGTAACGGGTGATGGCGACATGGCAACTCACTCACCGTACGAAGAGTCTGGTTTTGTCTGCTCTCTTTTGCCCATTTTCCACCTCGACCCCCACAACTCCTCTTTTTTTCCTCGGCTTGTCACTCGCAGCTCACTTTTCTTTTGAGTTAGCCAAAAAATGTCCAAGTAGAGAGTACTTCAAAATCTTTTCAGAGGACACAGTCGAGTGAATCTTTTCCCCGCATACAGTTGTTACTAAGCAGTGACGACATGAACGCACCTGCTTTGGGACGTGCACCGGAAGTTGGCAGGTGCACTCGCCTCTCAGAGACGTGAAAACATCGGAATCTTTTTGTTAATAGTAATTGTTTTTGTGTTAATTTATTAATAACCCTGGGCAGAAAACAGTGCTAGCAGTGGCATTTCATTGCGTGTTAATATTATATACGTCATTTTGGATCCCATTTAGAAACAGTGGACAGTGATGCGTACATGAAAATGGCGACGTCATCTTTATTTTTACGATGCTCTCGCTGGCTTTCTCCGATCGCAATGCATGTAATGTTACCCCATTAGATGGCATGTTAAACGGTTTTTGCCCAAATTTAAAATTAAGCGTGCTTCCTCGCTTGTCTGCATACAAATATGAACCGTTTTATAGTATAAGCAAAACAATCTAAACTTTCTACTTGTTGTTTAGTGTAATATTGTCGTCGTACGTATAATCTTATTTTGGTTGAGAAACTTGAGACACGATCTGGGTTGAGGATCACGATTGACAAAACCGCAATTAATGATCCCATCACTGGCTTCTAAGTTTACTTCCGGCACTGTGTAGTTATAACAAGATACAATAGTAAGACTCAATGTGCAAACATTTTCTTCAAATTTAAATGTATATTTTAAAAAGAGTTACAAAACAACAACAACAGTAAAAGGCAACACAAATGGATATGCGATGCCTCAAATACATGACAGATCATTTCATTTCTGGTTTTCCAGAGTGTGTACAAAAATGCAGTCTGTTTCTTAGAACCACAGGAAATATACAATATGGGTTATGCAATGGCATATTAATGCTGAAACCTGTTTTGTCAAATATAGCTACATTGTTCAACAACAAGCATACGTTATGTAAACAAAAATGGCATTTCGTTGTAACTGTTACATATTGTCTCATGGAGGAAATGTTTAGTGACATTGCAAATTAGCCTGTGATTTGGTGGCAAAAAAATTACCACCATTGAATGAAGTTAAAAAAAAAAGCACCTTTACATTCAAAAACAACATATGAAAGACAAACTCCTATTTCTGTTGTTAAATGCTGGGTATAGTCAACCCACAGTCTGCTCCCGACTCAGGACTGGCCTCCAGTGGAGCCAATCTGCTCTGCTCCAAAGCAAGAAAGCAAGAAAGCAAGAAAGGAAGGAAGGAAGGAAGAAAGAAAGAAAGAAAGAAAGAAAGAAAGAAAGAAAGAAAGAAAGAAAGAACTAAACAGCTGGTAGTTGATTTAACCGATGTTTTAAACCAGTGGTGTCCAAACTATGGCACAAGGGGCCATTTGTGGACCGCCCCCCATTTTTTAAGCGGCCCGCGACATACACTAAAAATGACATATGCTACTAATAAATTAATTTTATTATACTGTAGAGCTTTTCTAAATACGCAAATGAACCGTTTACAATTTAAAAAAAAAGAAGTAACGTTTCTCTTCATCAAGACTGCTATGAATAAGGATCAGTGTTTTAAGTGGGCCGGAACGCACCGGTGCGGAGCACTTCTAAAAATCTCACTTGAGCGTTCAGGTACTTCTCAACGTGCAAAGAACGTACTATCGGCGTTCCGGTACGCTCAACAGTGCATGTTTTTATCCCCAAAAGCTGTTCCGGCGAGCGCCACTCATCCACGGACTTGCATATAGTACGGAAGTCCTGCGCTCATCACATTAACATGCACACGCATACTCCAGAACTTTTACACATCTCTGCTTTGTGACAGAAGCGCGCTTACGTCGTTCAAGTCGGCCGCTGTAAACGTGATGCTAGCGAACCTGAGTGAGTGTGTTGAACCATAGTTCTTGAGTTTAAAAAATGAAATAAAAACGCTACCATGCTGTCCCAGCTCAAAGCTTCAATAAGACTACGGTCAGATGGTGGATTCGCACAGGCTGATACAGCACGGATGTAAAAATAAACGGCTGCTCATGCTGTAGCGAGAAGGGAAGCCTGCGGCGGCCATCTTGCGTTGCCACACGCATTCGGACTTCTTGACTCCACGAGAAGAGGGCGCTATTGCACCGCTGTTATTTGTTGGCTGAGAACCGACGAATGGCTTCCCATAGGCTACAAGTTAAACGTTTGTCTTTCAGACATTGAGATAAGTTTTTCAGTCATCTTGTAAGAATTTGAACCTGTCATGGATGAAAACATCGTTAAGCTATTCAAATTTTACATGTCGCGCACAGTAATCCATGGAAATCACGTCAGTCTGAAACATATCGAGTAGCATCGTTTGCTAAAGCTCATTTGAATATGGATGTTGTCGCTAAACAAAGCATCATATTTGACAATTAACGTCTTCGGAAAGTATATACTGTACTGTAGATCCCTTTTATCTTCATATACAGTGAGAATGATAATTTAGCTTTACATGATGAACATAATGTGCCCAACAGAATGCATAACCAACTAAGTGCCTGTGGACATCCTGACCTACTTTGCACATTGGAATATTAATTATTTACAATGAAATTATTGACAGAGTGCATTACATACAAGTAGAGTCGCGTTCAACTGTCTCCAGGATCAACAAACTGCGAATATATTGCTACAATAACGGCGGAATAAAATGCACACATGCCTCATTCGTCACTTTGAAGCAAAGAAACTTATATGCACTGCAACAAAAGGAACACTGTTTATATGAGGAAAGCGCCCCCAAGTGGACAAATATAGTACTTGAATCAAACAGTAACAACAATGTAGGACAGTTTGAGAGCTCTGACATGAAACACAAACACATCGTTTAGTTTGGCCACCACTTTATATATATACACCACTTTTATATAAACATATATACAACAGAGATAGAAAAACTCCTTCGACAGTCAGGGTCATCTCAGGTGCATGGAGGGCTCTTGGATCACCGTCCTCAGATGTTGGATCCAGTCGTCCTTGCTCTGCATGTTGGATGCCTGTTGATTAGGATGACAGTCAAATGTTAAGACCAGTGTTGGGCAAGTTACTTCCAAAATGTAACATATTCCATATTACGAGTTACTTGCATTTGAAAGTAAAACGTTTCTTTACAATATTGCCATCTGTGTCGAGTAACTCAAGTTTAAGTTACTTTTAAGTTACATATCGAACATATTGTCAAGAATTTTTGGGGGGTTGACTTCCCCTTTAATGTGAGTACAATGTGAGGAAATCCCACATGGGTGAAATCTTCGATGTATGTTAGAACATCGAACCTGAATAACAATGACGCCCGACGTCGGCGAGCTTCTCAACCAAATTGCAAACTTGCAGGGGTCTCCATCAATATGTTCGTTCAACGCCAACGTGGAGGTCTGGTGAGAAAACGGATTGACAGTCTTTATTGGGAATGTTGCATCGATGGAAAGCGTGTTCAATCGGACTCACAAAGAGTTTGCCCGTGTAGATGTATTTGCCTACGACGTTGGAGTCCTTGACCTCCTTGCTGAATACAAGGGACCTCTGGAAGAGGAAGACGTGCCTCTTTTTCACCCGTCTGGGGCTCAGCGGCTTTGGACTCCACATTTGGATGGAATCATGGAACATCAGCTCGCCTTGTGACTCAATGTCCTCATCGAAACCTGAGTGAGGAAAAAGGGAATGTAAGCAAATGACACCTCAACAATGAATGAATTGTGGTCTTCCTGTCCGTGTTCTGTCACCTTGCAGCATTGAGAGATGCATGGCATTGTTGGCTCTCTTTGGAATGCTGAGCATCACCTCCAGGGCCTCCTTGACCTCGCCTTCCTCTTCATCACAGCAGGTTAGAAGCTCCTGGGCGGGGGGGGGAAATTGTGTACTCAAAGTATAGTTGTACTGTATATGTTTGCTGAAACTTTATAATTACTGACAACAACTAACGAACACGTGGTTACCTTAACAAAAATAGGTTAAAATAATAAAATAAATACATAAATAAATAGCCACCCTTTTCTCTGATTACTTTTTTGAACATTCTTGGCATTCTCTCGTTGAGCTTCAATAGGTCGTCACCTGAAAGGGTTTTCCAACAGTCTTTAAAGAGTTCCCAGAGGTAAGAATGACAAAAGGATGCAAAAAAGTAACCGGAGCAAAGGATGGCTATATTGAAGAATCTTGAATATGAAATATGTTTTAGTTATTTTATTTCACCTTTTGTTTAAGTACATAACTCCACATCTGTTCATACAGTTTTGATGCCTTCAGTGAGAATCTACAAAGTAACCAGTCATGAGAATAAAGCAAATATATTGGATGAAGAAAATGTGTCTGAATGTAGACTCTGTTGACCTAAGCAACTTTTTAAGTACTTTTACTTTAATTTGGTTTTGACAATGACTCAAAAAAAAGTAAGGCAATTGGATTTGCAACTTTTGATTCAATTAGATTGAATGATGTAAAATTGACAGTGTCTGAATGTAGACTTACAGCCTTGTTGGCGTGGGACGAGGTACCCAAGTTCTTCTCCATGCTGCGGTTGTGTTTGTCCATTCGCAGGTGAAAGTCCTGGAAGCAATTTGCCAATTCTGTCGCCCGTTTCTTGACCTCGCAAGCGTGACGGTGACCTTTGTCGCAGTAGTCGTCCGCCTGTTGGATGAGCAACTTCACGCACTCCTCCGTTTCCTGCAGATGAGTGAATAAGAGTATTTTTGCATGCTTGTATTAGAAATTAATATTTGGGTTGGACGTTGTTGCACTGAAAAGTTTCTAGACAGGAACATAGTTTACTGCTATTAACAATGTGTGAATTACAAACATAATAGAAAGGAAAAAGAAATGGTCATTTATAATATTGTCTTATTTTTAATTAAACTTTTTTGGCACCTTGAAAAAAATAATCACATATTACATCGCAATCGCAATATTTAATTGTGTTCGCATTTAGATTATGTTTCAAAATTGTTCACCCCTAGCTTGCATCCAAATGTCAAAGCAAGCGTGTGACGTGCAACCCACCTTGGCAATGATGCGCAAGTCCTCGCCATCTTGCAAAAGCTCCTGCCTGCTTTTGTGGATGCGAGAGCCAGTGGAGAGGTGTGTGGACAGGTAAACCTCACCCATGTCCTGAATGGTCCCAAGCAGCTACAAACAAACAAACAGACGTGTGATGTTTTTGGTTGAGTCTCATGACGAAGTAAGAGACGAATATTTTCTAACTGACCTGTTTGGCCCGACGTTCAAATGCCACAAAACTCTGACACTGCTCCAAACTCTCCTTCTTCATGTTCCACAAGTGAAGGACACGATCTTCTCTCTCCAGCAGGTCAGCAAGGATTTCTATGACAACAAAATAAAAACCACACATTAGGGTAACTGAGATGATGAAAGATTAGATAAAACAGCATTTTACAATTCTTACAATTATTTACAATATTTTACAATTTTCTAGTAGTGCTTTGAATAATTTTTCACAGACAATTTGTGCTCAATTAAAGACACTGATTTGTAAAATTTTCTTATGCCAGCATTTGGTTACGGTTATATGAATCCCTTCGTTTTGCTAAATACATCTAATTATTTTGTCCAAACTGACTTCGAACTTCTTGCTTTTGTGCGTCATCGTGACTCTGCATTCCCATCTTGACGCCGTCCCTTTCCATGTACTTCAAGAAGATTTCTGTGATTCTACTGACCATACTGCACGCCTGAGTAACAAAAAAAGACAAACACTTAAGTTAAGAGGTATAACAATGCAAAACTATGTTTGTATCTTCCAGGTGTCATTTGAACCTTGAGGAAGACTTCCTTCTGCTCCAAGTGTTTCCTGATCCTGAGGGTCAAATCCGCCTCACATTTGGGGTGGAGATTGTCCGCTCCTCCGCACCAGTCGTCCTCTCGCTGATAGTCCTGCTCCAGGCAGTCCAACACACGGCACACCTGCAAGGGAGAAATCAAGTCAGTCCATGGTGTGCTTCTTGTTCCCCAGAATCGCATGTGTTCAAATGAGCCATCAAGGTAGGTTAATTCATTTTATGGAATCAAACGTCAAACATTGACATCTAATGCATGTCCTACTTTTTCTGAGGTCTTGTAGAAGGCCACAGAAACGACAACCAGCTTGAGTTTTCTTGGTGTTTTGCTCAAGAGCTGCGGCCAGTCGAATGTCGCACCCTCTGCGCAGTCTCTGTCCAGGTCCATGTCCTGGGCTCTGGATTTTCGAAAGCAGAACATCCTATTTGTGTGCACTGCTCAACTTTCAAAGCACTCTGGTGGGACTTCTGTAGGCAAGAGGTGGAGAACAGTCAGAAGATTGTTGCCATAAAGAAAGCACAATTTCATGGCAGCATTTCTGATTATATTGCCCAACTTACACAACAGAAACAAAACAATAGCAGCTGTAATAAAATGCTGTACATAAATTGCACATGAAACATACTAAATACAGTTTAAAAAAAATACTTAAAAAAAAAAATCAGTTTTCAGTTTTTATAGCGGGAAACCAGCAGCTGCAGTACCAGGGAAATTCTGTAATAAATGCAGTGGGGAAATGTAAACAACTTTACAGAACAGCTTGTTTATTTTACTGGTATTGAATGTACAATAAACAGACTCTGCATGTAAATTGTACAGAACAAAATGGTATAAAAGCAGCAAATGAAGATGAAGTACAATGTTATGTATGAGATTCTGTTTATTGTACATTCAATACCAGTAAAATAACAAAGTTGTTCAGTAAAGTTGTTTACATTTCATCGACACTTTTTTTTTTTTTTTTTTACATTATTTGCCTGGTAACCACAGCAGCCGGGTTTTCCCCTTAAAGACTCCGGAATTTTTTTTTTATTTTTTTTCCTCCAGTGTTATAGCTCCCTCCATAATGGCGGTTCGATGTACGTCACGCGTCCGATCAGGTTGAATGCAAAATGAAGTTTGAAAATACAGTAACAGCAGATTTGTAGCATCGTTGACAAATGGAAAAAATTTGAACACACACACTCACACATCCTTGTACATATATCTTTGTGAGGACATCCATTGACATAATGCATTTCCTAGACCCTTACCCTAACCCCAACCATCAAAAATGATTGCCTAACCCTAACCCTTACCCTAAACCCAACCATAACCCAATTCAAACCTAAACTCTAAAACCAAGTCTTGACCTTCAAAAAGAGGTCTTGAGAAGTGAGGACCGGCCAAAATGTCCTCACTTCACAAAAATGTCCTCATTCTGTTGGATAAAGACGTATTTTGGTCCTCACTATGTATCATGTAAAAGAACACACACACACACACACACACACACACACACACGCACACACACACACACACACACACACACACACACACACACACACACACACACACACACATAAATAAACGCAGTATAGTTCAAACGGTTTAAGATAACGCAAAAAGAAGGCAAATTTGAATTACTGATATCACACGTAGACATTCTACCAAATTAAATGTAGTCTATAACCTAAGCAGTCGTACCAAAACGAGAACGTGAAATCAAAACGGAGCCGTTGGGGCAACTGTCGATTCACAGGCACCCACAACAAGCGCGGTTCTCGAACGGCTAAAATTGCGCAGTTCACAACAAGACGCACGACACAAAATGAATACTAAAAGTTTACGTAAGAAAAAGTTTGGAAAAAGCAACACAAATTAAAGAGGACGTTTGCGAAGCTCTTGTAACTGCTACCGACTCGCAGGCATTACACATTCAATTCGGTATTTTAACGACATATTTGACTCGACAAAACACACACATAGAAAAATAGGAACATCAAAATGCTACGAGTGGCTGACCCACATATTTTGAAAAGTCCGTTTCTAACCAAAAGCCAACAGTCCCAGGAACACATTATCATGCAGCGTAATGCAACTCACCTTCAGCTTTTCGAAGTTAACAGCAGGTTGAAATCCAAGGGGAAGGAAAAGAAAGAAGACAAGTCTCTGTTTTTAGATGATATTAGTGTGTTGCTACTCCAAATCTCCACTTCAGCACCGAACAGCGTGCGCCACCGTCCACCTCCAAAACTCACGAAGTTCTGCTCATGCGCAATTACGCTGTTGCGTCCAGTTGATCAAAGAGGTTCTCGTGACGTCACGTACCTGGGTACCGGGAAATCCCCGGTGGGCCGCCGGTCCGGAGGGCAGTGGGTCAGTCCGCCCCTGGCCAGGGTGCTGAAATTATTGTCGAGATCACAGAAGGTGACGTCACGAGAACCTCTTTGATCAACTGGACGCAACAGCGTAACTGCGCATGAGCAGAACTTCCTGAGTTTTGGAGGTGGATGGTGGCGCACGCTGTTCGGTGCTGAAGTGGAGATTTGGAGTAGCAACACACTAATATCATCTAAAAACAGAGACTTGTCTTCTTTCTTTTCCTTCCCCTTGGATTTCAACCTGCTGTTAACTTCGACCAGCTGAAGGTGAGTTACATTACGCATGCATAGTGTGTTCCTGGGACTGTGTTAAACTTTTGGTTAGAAACTGGCTTTTCAAAATATGTGGGTCAGCTACTCGTAGCATTTTGGTGTTCCTATTTTTCTATGTGTGTGTTTTGTCAAGTCAAATATGTCGTTAAAATATCAACTTGAATGTTTAATGCCTGTGAGTTGGTATAGCCGTCAAAAGAGCTTCGCAAATGTCCTCTTTAATTTGTGTTGCTTTTCCCAAACTTTTTCTTATGTAAACTTTCAGTGTTGATTTTGCGTCTGCGTGTAACTTGTTGTGAACTGCGCAATTTTAGCCGTTACGTGAGAGAACCGCGCTTGTTGTGGGTGCCTGTGAATCCCCAACGGCTCCGTTTTGATTTAACGTTCTCGTTTTGGTTCGACTGCTGAGGTTATAGACTGCATTTAATTTGGTAGAATGGATATATGTGTGACATCTAAAATTCAAATTTGCCCTCTTTCTGCGTTGTGTTCAAGGCCTTACTGCGTTTATGACAGTTTGTGTGTTCAGATTTTTTCCGTTTGTCAACTATGCTAGGAATCTGCCGTTACTGTATTTTCAAACTTCATTTTGCATTCAACCTGATCGGACGCGTGACGTACGTCGAACCGCCATTACGGAGGGAGCTATAACACTGGAGAAAGAAAAAAAAAATCCGGAGTCTTTAAGGGGAAAACCCGGCTGTTGTGGTTACCAGGCAAATAATGTAAAATAAATAAATAAATAAATAAATAAATAAATAAATAGTGTCGATGAATGTAAACAACTGAACAACTTTGTTATTCTACCGGTATTGAATGTACAATAAACAGAATCTGATACATAAAATAGTATAACAGCAGCATGTGCCTGGAAATGGTACTTCATCTTCATTTGCTGCTTTTATACTATTTTCTTCTGTACAATTTACATGCAGAGTCTGTTTATTGTACATTCAATACCAGTAAAATAAACAAGCTGTTCTGACAGATTTCTGACAGAATTTCCCTGGTACCACAGCTGCTGGTTTCCTGCTGTAAAAACAATTGATTTTTCATTATTATTTTTAACTGTATTTATGTTTAATGTGCAATTTATGTACAGCGTTTTATTACAGCTGCGATTGTTTTGTTTCTGTTGTGTAAGTTGGGCAATATAATCAGAAATGCTGCCATGAAATCGTGCTTTCTTTGTGGCAACAATCTTCTGATCGTTCTCCACCTCTTGCCTACAGAAGTCCCACCAGAGTGCTTTGAAAGTTGAGCAGTGCACACAAATAGGATGTTCTGCTTTCGAAAATCCAGAACCCAGGACATGGACCTGGACAGAGACTGCGCAGAGGGTGCGACATTCGACTGGCCGCAGCTCTTGAGCAAAACACCAAGAAAACTCAAGCTGGTTGTCGTTTCTGTGGCCTTCTACAACACCTCAGAAAAAGTAGGACATGCATTAGATGTCAATGTTTGACGTTTGACTCCATAAAATGAATGAACCTACCTTGATGGCTAATTTGAACACATGCAATTCTGGGGAAGAAGAAGAACATCATGGACTGACTTCATTTCTCCCTTGCAGGTGTGCCATGTGTTGGACTGCCTGGAGCAGGACTATCAGCGAGAGGACGACTGGTGCGGAGGAGCGGACAATCTCCACCCCAAATGTGAGGCGGATTTGACCCTCAGGATCAGGAAACACTTGGAGCAGAAGGAAGTCTTCCTCAAGGTTCAAATGACACCTGGAAGATAAACGTAGTTGCATTGTGATATCTTTTAATTTAAGTGTTTGTCTTTTTTGTTACTCAGGCGTGCAGTATGGCCAGGAGAATCACAGACATCTTCTTGAAGTACATGGAAAGGGACGGTGTCAAGATGGGAATGCAGAGTCACGATGACGCACAAAAGCAAGAAGTTCGAAGTCAGTATGGACAAAATAATTAGATGTATTTACCAAAACGAAGGGATTCATATAGCCGTAACCAAATGCTGGCATAAGAAAATTGTACAAATCAGTGTCTTTAATTGAGCACAAATTGTCTGTGAAAAATTATTCAAAGCACTACTAGAAAATTGTAAAATATTGTAAATAATTGTAAGAATTGTAAAATGCTGTTTTATCTAATCTTTCATCATCTCAGTTACCCTGATGTGTGGTTGTTATTTTGTTGTCATAGAAATCCTTGCTGACCTGCTGGAGAGAGAAGATCGTGTCCTTCACTTGTGGAACATGAGGAAGGAGAGTTTGGAGCAGTGTCAGAGTTTTGTGGTATTTGAACGTCGGGCCAAACAGGTCAGTTAGAAAACATTCGTCTCTTCCTTCCTCATGAGACTCAACCAAAAACATCACACGTCTATTTGTTTGTTTTTAGCTGCTTAGGACCATTCAGGACATGGGTGAGGTTTACCTGTCCACACACCTCTCCACTGGCTCTCGCATCCACAAAAGCAGGCAGGAGCTTTTGCAAGATGGCGAGGACTTGCGCATCATTGCCAAGGTGGGTTGCACGTCACACGCTTGCTTTGACATTTGGATGCAAGCTAGGGGTGAACAATTTTGAAACATAATCTAAATGCGAACACAATTAAATATTGCGATTGCGATGTAATATGTGATTATTTTTTTCAAGGTGCCAAAAAAGTTTTATTAAAAATAAGACAATATTATAAATGACCATTTCTTTTTCCTTTCTATTATGTTTGTAATTCACACATTGTTATGTTAATAGCAGTAAACTATTTTCCTTTCTGGAAACTTTTCAGTGCGACAACACAAATATAAATTTCTAATATGAACATGCAAAAATACTCTTATTCACTCATCTGCAGGAAACGGAGGAGTGTGTGAAGTTGCTCATCCAACAGTCAGGCGACTACTGCGGCAAAGGTCACCATCACGCTTGCGAGGTCAAGAAACGGGCGACAGAATTGGCAAATTGCTTCCAGGACTTTCACCTGCGAATGGACAAGCACAACCGCAGCATGTAGAAGACCTTGGGTACCTCGTCCCACGCCACCCAGGCAGTTTGTCTAATTTGATCAACTACTTTCAGACACTGTAAATTTTGTACATAAGTCAGTCTATTAAAAAAAGTTGAAAACCCAATTGCCTTGCTGTATTTTAAGCCAAATTCAAGTAAAAGTACGAGCGTTGCAACTTCGAGTTGCTGGTTTCCAAAGCTAACTTGACTGGAAACTCATTTGAATAGTTTTGCTGTTTGCAGTCCTATCCCATGTCCACTGTATCCATTCCAAAATATATTGTTTGTGATCTTTTTTATTTTGTCCTGATTAGCCTATTTGGGATTGAATTAATCCAGAAGTAATAAAAATGACTCAAGTTGCATTATTTTAACATTACAGTACTTGGATTACATTACTAATTAGATTTTTATCAACTTTATCAGAATACATTTGAAAAGTAACCCTGCTTATACAGTATAGCATGTGATAATGTGACCATGCATAGATAGATGCTGTCTTTTAACTTTGCTTGAGTTTTTTTTTTTTTTTAAACGCATCAAATTGAAGTATTGAAAAAAAAAAAAAAATATATATATATATATATATATATATATATATATATATTAGGGGTGTAAAAAAAAATCGATTCGGCGATATATCGCGATACTACATCGCGCGATTCTCGAATCGATTCAATAATCAGCAGAATCGATTTTTTTTTTTTTTTTTTTTTTTTTTTTTTTAGGATTCACACCTTGAGCATGGAAGAATGTTATACGAACGGCACATTAAGCCTTAATATTTTTATTTTAATGCTGTTCAAATGTGAAACAGATTGCAAACTGTTTGTGTACAGTGGCTCACGGTTATAAGCCTCAAGTTTTAGATAAATATATTCATATAAATCTTACAGTGTACATGTACAAATTTACTGATTTTTTTTGAATGGAAAAAAATCGCAACAATCGACTTATAAATTCGTATCGGGATTAATCGGTATCGAATCGTGACCATTCGTATCGGGATTAATCGGTATCGAATCGAATCGTGACCTGTGAATCGTGATACGAATCGAATCGTCAGGTACTAGGCAATTCACACCCCTAATATATATATATATATATATATATATATATATATATATATATATATATATATATATATATATATATATATATATATATCCATCCATTTTCTTGACCGCTTATTCCTCACAAGGGTCGCGGGGGGTTGCTGGCGCCTATCTCAGCTGGCTCTGGCAGTAGGCGGGGGACATCCTGGACTGGTTGCCAACCAATCGCAGGGCATATATATATATATATATATATATATATATATATATATATATATATATATATATATATATATATATATATATATATATATATATATATATATATATATTTATATATATAATAATTCTGCTCGACCAGAAAATCCTGAATGAGAATATTCGTCCATCAGTTTTTGACCACACGTGAAGCAAATCTGGCTTCTGGTTTGAATGAATGAATAGATTAATTAATTAATTAATTAATTAATTAATTAATTAATGTGTAGGAGCCATATAGTACCTTTTGGTGGTTTCTTCCTGTGTGGGTGTTACCCCGGGTTTTCACCGGATGCGGTTGCGGTGCGGTTGCGGTGCGGTGCGTCTTGACTGCGTGCTCCGGACGGGTCAATTTTTTTGTCAATCCACAACTTTGTCGACAGCTGCGGTCCGGCAGCTCCGTCGCCGCCCACTTCCCAACGTGTCTCGCGGTACTGCGCGCGCGCGATCATGTGGCATTTCACAACGAGAGGTGGACTTCTTTTGATTTAACCTTTTCTTCTTCTTCTGCTATGAGATTCCATGCAGCATCCTTTTTTTGGTTGTCCTTGTAAAGTATATTAATAACGAGAGTCGGGTCAGTGCGGGTCCACTCTTTATTTCCGTCTTCCGCGTCCGGCTGCCGCTCAGTACGGCAAGCGAGACGGGCACAACAAGCAATCGCGAACATCAAACTCACAATACATTACAGTCCTTATAAAAAGGATGTGCCGTGTCATATATTATTTTGTGGTTTTCCACCTCCAATATAAACCTCTCCTCGTCCATGTTCGCTGGTGTCTAAACCGTGAATGAGCACATAGCCCGGCGACGCCCACGTCACGTTTTGCTGAAAAACTTGCGAAATAGGAGCTGGCGAGTGTTTTATTCTGAAAGGTAACCGGAAATTTATTTTGAAACTGCCTCGGTCTTCCTGTCCCGCTCGATGTGTTTTGTGCTAGCTTGCCATTTGCCGGAGGCCTACCGCTGCGGCGTCCGGCAAAAATAGAAAATAGGTCTATCCTTGCGGAAGGCTTGCGGCACGCCGCAGGCCTTCCGCAGTCGACACGCAACGCACCCGCAAGCGGTGTAAACTGCACCATTCGAATGAATGGAATCTAATTGCTTGCGTCGCCGGACCGCACCGCAACCGCACCGCAACCACATCCAGTGAAAACCCGGGGTTACCCCGGGTTTTGGTTGTCCTTGTAAAGTATATTAATAACGAGAGTCGGGTCAGTGCGGGTCCACTCCGCATCCAGTGAAAACCCGGGGTTAGTGTGTTTGTGCCACACGTTTTACTATGATTGGCGGTGTCACAACTCACCAGTGGGAGTGGTCTGTCTTGTTATTAAGTGGACTCACCTGTGGTGTGGGTGGCTGTCATTGATCACTTGGTGGGGTGAGCTGGGGAAGGATTTTTTTGTTGACCGCGCCAACGCGCATCAAATAAATCGATATTGGAATAAGCACAAGAATCAACTTGGAACCGTGAAGCACAATCAGGAGAACGTCGCTTCGGGGCTGTGGAGGAACGAGCTGCGCTGTCTTATTGAAGGTACCTTGTTTGGCAAAATAAATGGATGCTGGTGATTATCGCAGTGTTGTGGATGGAAATTGAAGCGAGTAAATTGTATTAAGCTATAAGAAAACGAAGCGCGTCAGCAAGGTTTTAACTCCCCATGTCTTAGCCTGCCGTGACGTCGCAAACAACTAGACGCCGCAATAGAATGAATGAATGAAGAGTTATAGTCCTACTTTCTGAGTTAGATAAAATACAACAAAATTCAGATTTCCTATCATTTAGCTCTCGTCCCAACTGGCTCCAAGCTTGTTGGCTTCCCCGTAATAAGGACAGGCTAATTGTGGCTAAACACACCTGACACACATGCACACTCAATTGAGGCTAGGTGATGTTTAGCCACATTAGCTAAGAGGTTTCATAAACCAATGCCAACCCTAATTAGACAATATCAACCCTTTTTTAATGTTGTTAAAGTTTCATATTTACTATGTGGAGTTTAAAAGTGGATGTCCCAAATTTGCTGTTTAAAATACCACCGCTGTTCACTCTTATATTTCATTTTGTATTATTGTTGTTCTCTCTCTCTCTCTCTCTCTCTCTCTCTCTCTCTCTCTCTCTCTCTCTCTCTCTCTCTCTCTCTATATATATATATATATATATATATATATATATATATATATATATATATATATATATATATATAAAATAACCTCCCACATTCCAAAGACATGCATGGCAGGTTAATTGGGGGCTCCGAATTGTCCCTAGGTGTGCTTGTGAGTGTGGGTGGTTGTTTGTCTCTGTGTTCTGTGTGCCCTGCGATTGGCTGGCAACCAGTCCAGAGTGTCCCCTGCCTGCTGCCCAGAGCTGAGATAGGCGCCAGCACCCCCCGCGACCCTTGTGAGGAATAAGCGGTCAAGAAAATGGATGGATGGAATTTATTCACATTCTTACTGATGAAATCTGCATTTAGAGCTTCTCCCACACTTATTTTATACTTATTGGTACAACCGTACGCCACACACAGTGGTATTTTCCTTATAAAGGAAGAAAATAACGTCAAAAGTCAATAATGTGTTTAACTTACAGTAGGTCAGATAGGTGTGGCAACGCAAGATGGCCGCAGCAGGCTTCCCTTCTCGCTACAGCATGAGCAGCCGTTTATTTTTACATCCGTGCTGTATCAGCCTGTGCGAATCCACCGTCTGACCGTAGTCTTATTGAAGCTTTGAGCTGGGACAGCATGGTTGCGTTTTTATTTCATTTTTTAAACTCAAGAACTATGGTTCAACACACTCACTCAGGTTCGCTAGCATCACGTTTACAGCGGCCGACTTGAACGACGTAAGTGCGCTTCTGTCACAAAGCAGAGATGTGTAAAAGTTCTGGAGTATGCGTGTGCATGTTAATGTGATGAGCGCAGGACTTCCGTACTATATGCAAGTCCGTGGATGAGTGGCGCTCGCCGGAACAGCTTTTGGGGATAAAAACATGCACTGTTGAGCGTACCGGAACGCCGATCGTACGTTCTTTGCACGTTGAGAAGTACCTGAACGCTCAAGTGAGATTTTTAGAAGTGCTCCGTACCGGTGCGTTCCGGCCCACTTAAAACACTGATCCTTATTCATAGCAATCTTGATGAAGAGAAACGTTACTTTTTTTTTTTAAATTGTAAACGGTTCATTTGCGTATTTAGAACAGCTCTACAGTATAATAAAATAAATGTATTAGTAGCAGATGTCATTTTTAGTATATGTCGCGGGCCGCTTAAAAAAATGGATGGCGGTCCACAAATGGCCCCTTGTGCCATAGTTTGGACACCACTGGTTTAAAACATCGGTTAAATCACCTACCAGCTGTTTAGTTGAGGTTTCTTTCTTTCTTTTGTTCTTTCTTTTGTTCTTTCTTTTGTTCTTTCTTTTGTTCTTTCTTTTCTTTCTTTCTTTTGTTCTTTCTTTTCTTTCTTTCTTTTCTTTCTTTCTTTTCTTTCTTTCTTTTCTTTCTTTCTTTTCTTTCTTTCTTTTCTTTCTTTCTTTTCTTTCTTTTCTTTCTTTCTGTTCTTTCTGTTCTTTCTTTTCTTTCTTTTGTTATTTCTTTCTTTTCTTTCTTTTGTTCTTTCTTTCTTTCTTTCTTTCTTTCTCTTTCTTTCTTTCTTTCCCTCTGTGCTTAATGTTTCGGTCTGATTCCCTCTATGGGGTCATCGAATGAGTCCATTTCAACTCTACTGTCACAATTATATTAATAATTTCCTATTGCGTTGTCACTGTGAATGTATGTCCAGGTTCTTTTTTTATTTCCACACACACACAAAAATTCTGTTTATGACCGTGAAAGGGCCTGATAAAGTTTAACAGAGAGGACAGCATGAAAACTGAGTGTTGTTCTCCAAATTAATAAATGGTGTAAGTCTGATAAATAGCGCTGTAGTCATCTGTGCTCTCAACAGCACCATTTGTGAGCTTACTTCTCACTTCTAGCTCGAGGAATGTGGAGAGAAGAAGAATGAACCAGAAAAACAATTAATCCAATGTTATTTAAAGTAAGCTGACTCAATGAGCGCAATTGTATTTGTATTTTAGTGTTTGTATTTTTCAATGCAATCTTTTTCAGCGCCAGTAGTTGTTTTAGTTGACTAGCATCCATGAAAAGGTCACACTGTACATGCATCCCAAGTCAAAGTCACTATCTCACCTTCATGGTGCTGATATTCCAGTCACACTATTCATTGATTAAACATTAAGCAGGTCTAGACACTTTGCAGATGGTCAGTATTATTTTGACTGCCTTTAGAATGTCCGCAAGTGTTGGTCACTGCTGTGAGAAATCCATCCCAGGCAAATGAATTTTTCTAAACATATTTTTCTAAATTGTTTTTCTTCTCTACAGTCACGAGATTTAATTTCCTCGCTGTTCATTCCAGTTGAATGCTTCTTCATTGTGGCTCACCAATCAGCACCAGTGCACAATTGTAAATCATTTCAAATGATTTAGTTCGGAAAACAAAACAAGCCCTGCCGGCAAATGTGGAAAAGTCTTGAACTGGCTGCGTTGATCTTGGCATAGTGTGCTGCAATGACAGCATGCCCCTTCCTGCTCAAGAGAAATTGCTCCAATTTAGGTCAAAGTAGAAAGTTCCTGTGAGATCACAGACACTGTGACGAGTCTCAAACTTTAGGCTTCTTTATTTTTGTCCAACAACACAAACCTGGCTTGCAATTCTGATGATTTTTTTTCTTTGCAGCCACTTCAGGGACTTTATTTTTTTTTTTTTTTTTTTTTTTTAAATTTCCAAATGCTGATCACCGATGAGGTCCATTTTGCTTTTGTTTTGTTTTTCCCATGTGGTGGTTCTGCTCTATTTCTGTTACTGTTTTCCATCATGTCAGTAGACCAACTTGTTTCATTTGCCAACTTGATAGAAAAGAAATGGATGAATTCACCTATTACCACCAATGAATGAATCAAACTCATACTATTCATTACTACATTTCTGAATGTTGTTGATCCATGCAATAGTAGTGTAGCGTAGCATAGCCAGACTGGACCTCTTCCTCTTGCCGTTCTGTTCGACCTCCAGAAGAACCTGGACAAGCCGTGTACTCGTTTTGGGGATGTCTGGAACCTGTGCCATAACAACAGTGTTCCGTTATGATCTGCCTTTGACCTTCTTGGATTTTATTTTGTATTGTTTGGTCTTTGTCTGGTCCAAGTGTATCTCGTTGTCTTGTTAGTCCATGTGTATTTGGTCCCGCTTTAGGGTCGTGGGTGTGCTTGAGCCTGTCCCAGCCGAGGTTGGGCAAGCGTACACAATGGAGTCGTAGTCAGCCAGTGGCAGGTGGTGAAATAATTTTCCCGATAAAATTTGTCTTCTGTTGTTTATCTCCGGAGCAAAGTAGAAAAAAAATTAACAGCTCCAGCTGGATCACACCAAAGCTTCAACTAGTGAGATTACAGCTTTGGTTCACAGGCTACAATTTAAACAGTCTCAAATGAAGTCATAACAATTACATTTTTTGTTCTTATAAATGTGTGGTCTTGGGAGTCTCAAGGCTGGAACAGAGGACAGTCATTAATAATGAAACAAGCGGAAAAATCAAGGCACTAAATTTAATGAAAGAACCTAATCACATGCCCACGTGTTAAAAACACATCTCCCCAATATGAACACAAGCCAAATCCAGTGAAGGAAAATTATGGATCAAGTGAAATCCACCTCAGAATAAATGATTACTGTTATGTTCTGGGGTTGGATCCCAAAAACACAGACACAAATAAGAGTTTAACACTTTATTCGCATAATATCAAAAGGCGAGGAACTAACTTGACTAGACCAGAAACAAGGAGAAGGCATCGAGGATCACGAGACGCTAAGCTAACTTGGGCCGTGGAGTTGCACAGAGGAACAGAGGTAATAATCTGACACAAACACACACTTCTCAGACAGGCTTATATAGACAGTGAATCGATCTGATTGGCTGTGGCTAGACATGTGGGTAACAGGACTGACTTGGTATTATCTGATTGGCTGTTGACCAGATAAATAAAGATTCCTGACATCACATAGCTTCTGACATCACATCGTGTCTTACCATTTGAAACTAAATGCTGGTTACATCAGTTCAAAACAGACACTTGACCAAATGGTCATGACCCAAACATAACCTTTGCACGACCCTAGTCATGACAGTAAACATAACCCTTGCATGACCCTCGTCATGAGAGTAAGCATAACCCTTGCATGATCCTAGTCATGAGAGTAAGCATAACCCTTGCATGACCCGAGTCATGACAATACTTACATACAACTCATTAGAAAATTATTTAAACCAATCAAAGAGAACTAAATTCGGCTCCATCAATCTATATGATACGCCCAATAAAATCTAATCAAACAAGTGTAATCACAACTACAGGTTGCTTTGCTATACAAAAATAAATTACTGTTAGTGAATGCTATTCTGTAGTGACACTGGAATTTTTCCATTAGAGTTCTTTCACCCTTGAAATTCAACCAGTCATTGGCTGAAGAACTTTGTGCATTGGTTGCTCGTTAGCCTCACTGTTAGCAACAGGAATTTACTTCATCACAGATACATTTTCAGAAACTTGTATGTACCGCTTTCATTGATAAAATGTTTCATTTTTATGAAATAAACATTGTGAAGTCTTCAAAAATCACATTTTGTAAAAGGTAATCAACCATGAAGTCAGTAATTATTTCAAAGTGTGACAAAACAACCACTTATTAGCTTGTAATTGTAGTTGATATCCAAGCAGGGAATCCACAAAATACAGGTTTCAGTATAAAACTGAAAATTTCATTTGGCTAATTTCGTACTTCTACATCATAAGAAGATAAAGATAGTATTATGCTGAGAATTCTGGGAATTTTCCAGAAACAATTGTATTGAACACTACTAGCATAGCAACTGTCACTGTGCTAGAATACTTGACCCCAAAATACTAGCCTCCGATTGGTCTCTTGCCATTCATTCGAAATAAAATGACAACTTTGACTCATTTTATTATGCTGGGCCAAATACAGGTGTTTTTTCAATGTAGTATTTTTCCTTAAAATTTCATTAAATTTCTTCATTTATTTATCAGAAACAGAAAGTAAACGGGTAAAACATCATTAATTCATTTGCTCCCAATAACATGTAAATGTTTTTTTAATGTTTTAAGTGTCCCAAAGACGTATTGATACGTTTTTTTTGTTTTTGTTTTTTTGTTTTTTGTTTTTTTATGCTAAAGCATACAGAAGGCTTTGATGCAGCCTCTCAACTGCAAGGAACGGTTGCAGAAAAGGTAGTTATTACACAAAGGGCCAGCAGGTGGCAGCAGAGTAAAGGAGATCAACCAGGGCCATCTAGAAAAAAAGCTAAATTACTTAGAATTTTCAATAGATTTGTGAAAACTGATGAAACTTAGCTCTCTTCTAATGCTAATTGCTGCAAAACGGTAACAGATAGAAACGTATACTTTTTTTCCTGATGAAAGAAGAGACTTGAATCTTTCTTTTGATAGATTCCATGCTTTTATAGCAATTGAACACAATATTCTGTGAGCCTTGCGAAATCAGTTCAAATTAAGTAAAACGGCCGGGAGCGAACGGGATTGCTTCTGTGAAAATGGCTGGGAGTGAATGAGTTAATTCAATAAAAAATTTATATCCAGTGAAAAACACCATTAAACAAATCTGTGTATACAACCAGTTTTCAAAGAGTGTACACAGTATAGTTGTGTATAGTGTACAAATTTGTTGTTTACATCCATGCTTCTCCAGCAGTACAGTAAACAACTGTTTGCTAGTGGTATAGTAGCATTGCTGCAGTTATAATACCCTTCATTCGTTTTTCATAGAATGTTAGCGGAGCGTATAAGGTGTGGGCCACCTCGTCCTGTCACACAAACACCCCAAAAAAATCTTTCTATCTTCTAGCGCATGTGTGACAGTGGTTTACTGAACGCAGATCTCCAGACACGACTAATCAATGTGTGCTCAGTCCAACTGTTAAACTGTTAAACATTTAGGGATGATTACAATTTGAGTAAGCGCGGGTTGATTGGTCATGCCTGGAGAATGGGCCATAAGAATAACGTCATAGCCTGACTCTGTACGCATGTAGGTGAACGCCAGAACGTTGAACGGTTCCATGAATCGTCTCTGCTTCCGGGTTGACGACCCAAGTAGCCAACTGCTAACTACTGTAGACTGCTACTGCTAGATGTAGGTGGAGCTGATGTAGTGTTGGCACTCCAAATAAGGTGCACAATGTTGTGATTTGTGCTTCAGCTATCGTAAAGAACGCCACAAAAGCCAGGGGACCAAGTATTTCCAATTTAACTGGTATTAGCAGACCTAGCTAGCCTTGTGGCTGGGGCACAGAACAGTCACTAATATGAAACATATCTAATGGAATAGAATGAATCCAGCATTTTTTTTAAAAACAAAAGATAGCATAATACAGTAGTAACTAATACAGTGAGTAATTAAATTCTTACACGTGGCTTTGTTAACAAAACCCAACCAATCCACCTCAAATGTTAGACTGGCTTATCGTCAATGCAGAGTTGATATATCTAGCAATTAGGGGTGTTAAAAAAAATCGATTCGGCGATATATCGCGATACTACATCGCACAATTCTCGAATCGATTCAATAAAAAAAAAAACCGATTATTATTTTTTTTTTTAAGAGCTCAGAATTGTTCATTCGGTAGTCTTACAGATTCAACGTCTTATCATCATTGCCTTTTTGTGTGTGTGTGTGTGTGTGTGTGTGTGAATCGATTTTTAAACTTCCATTTTTAATGGATAAATATTCAACAAAACGTCTGACTTCGGGTTAGGATTCACACCTTGAGCATGGAAGAATGTTATATGAACGGAACATTAAGCCTTAATATTTTATTTTAATGCTGTTCAAACATGAAACAGATTACAACCTCTATAAGACTGAAATTTCAGATAAATAAATAATACATTTTCATATAAATCTTACACTCTACAAGCTTACTGATTAGTATTTTCTAAATTTGAATGAAAAAAAATCGCAACAATCGACTTATAAATTCGTATCGGGATTAATCGGCATCGAATCGAATCGTGACCTGTGAATCGTGATACGAATCGAATCGTCAGGTACTAGGCAATTCACACCCCTACTAGCAATGATTCCCAAATTAAAGAAAAAAAATCTGGATGTACAAATTATCATGCCTGAACAGTCCATCACATATTGTACACTTTCTAGCAACATTTATTTATTTATTTTTTGACTGAGACCACAGGTCATGAGTAAGGATGTTCTGAGCTCAGGTCGCTGTCTGGGCTCTCATCATCTGTCAGTGTTGTGGGTGAGCTTTCTGAGCGTTGGAGTCCTTCGATACCCAAAATCTCAGACGGCAACAATATCCCCTTTTTGACATTCTTCAGTTCTCTCTCGAGTGCTTCTGCCCCCTGTTGGCCACACTTCACCCGCTTCCACTTCATCCTCCTGTTCTGGAACCACACCTTCACCTGAGGGGAATCACAAATCCAATCAGTTATTATGGGCAGTCACTGCTCATCCAAAACCTCTCGTCCTATTAAATAAGCATATGAAATAAGATTCTTTATTTCTTTGCACTCTTGGTTCTAATGTTGCAGGCAGAGGTGTCAAATCCAGCTCCAGAGAATAAAAAAAAAAAACCAAAAACCCTGTCACAGTTTGGCTTTAGTCACAGGTGCTTCTACTCAATCGGCAGGTAAACAAACTCGCAGAGCTGGCAGTTGAGTAGCTTTCATTTCACCCTTTTGTGAAAATCAGTTTTCCATCATCCAGCCATCCATTTATCCATTTTCTATATACCAATTAACCTCACTCTGCTCTCGGGTGGGCTAGGCGAACTGACTCTGTAGTTAGGTGAGTCATAACAGACAGGTAGAAATGTTTGTGCACTCCCTGATGACGTTTTGTGCAAAATTAACAACAATGCTTAGCAATATGTAGAAAACATTACGCAGCTACCAGCCCAGCATTTTTTACACAAAAATCAGTGTGCAGGGGAGGGAGAGCTAAAACCGTTTGCTAGCATAATGTTTTGCCCTTTAGATTTTACTGATTAAATGATTTCAAAGCCTTGCTGCTTACTGAGAAATTGTCATTTATATATATATATATATATATATATAAGAGAAACTCAAAAAAAAAAAAAAAATTCTATATATAATATAGCCTATTCGGTCCCAGTCTAAACAGAGTAAACTTTGCACTCAGAAGAAAGCAAAATTATATATTCATTTTCACGGGGGACACATTCCGCACCCACCCATGGTAGGTGAATTTCCGCGAAGTAGAGGTCATAAAATAAAAAATAATAAAATAAGAATAAAAATCATTCTAAATAACGCTAATACCTTAACTCATTGAATCTTAGCTATTTTCATTGGAGAAACCCCTTCAATACCAGCCATTTTTGACTTGCAAGGCCCACAGAATATTGTGTTCTTGTAACTAGTGAATCAGTGCATGGGCTATAGGTACTACACAAATGAAAAGCAACGACAAAAAAATGGCATTTTATAGTAAATTAAGATTAGCAAAATGTTGTTTTTTGTTTGTTTGTTCCTACTTGCATTATGGGTGTGTTGGGTTCTGTTGGGTCTGTGCATTTTATTCCACAAAACCCTGATCATTGACAGTATGATAAACAATCACTTCTTGGTTGCAGATCTTAATAGCCAGTAAATAATGAGTATGCACATTTTTGGTTAGCCTACTCCATAATTATACTGCTGGATTGCACAAATGAAAAAATACGGTAATCAGATTACGACTGATTATAGAATGGCAGCCAATTCCAGGGTGATGATTGGTAAATGAGAACTTTGAGAGGGAACTGGTCCCATATTGATGAAATGTAAACCACTAAAAAAAAATAAATGTACTTGTGTTGCCAAACAGTGTCAATACAAATCAAGGATTTTTACTTGCAGCAAAATTAATAATACATTTGAAAGTGTTTCTATGCTTCTGACTCTCCCTAATACTACCCCTAGCAAAAAGTATGGAATCACCAGTCAAACTCACTCATACGTTTTATTCTGTAGATCAAACTCAGATAAAAAGCATGAAACAGTCGTAAGGTCATTCCAAAGTGCAACATCTTGGTATTTAGAAACACTAAAAGAAATTAAGAAAAACATTGTGCTGGTCAGTAAACGTTACTTTTATAGAGCAAGTGCGGGGAAATAAATATGGAATCACTACATTCTGAGGAAAAAAAAAATATGGAATCACTCCATTTTGAGCAGAAAATAAGGACACACCCAGTCAATTTCCTTTCCTTAATTGGGCACCTGCCTCAAATGTCATCTGCTCGTTAGTCAGCAGTTAAAAACAGTGCAGTTATCACACCTTGTAGGGCTGCTGGACCAAGTGGATTGGCAGAATCATGGCTCCAACAAGGGAGATGTCTCTTGAGACCAAAGACAGGATTATCAAACTTCTTGAAGAAGGTAACTCTACACGTATGGTTGCCAAAGATGTGGGCTGGCCACAGTCAGCTGTATCGAAGATCTGGACCAGGTACAAACAGCTTGGGAAGGTTGTTAAAGTCAAGCGTACTGGTAGACCAAGGAAGACATCTAAGCGTCAAGACAAACAACTAAAGGCCATATGTCTTGAAAACAGAAAATGCACAACAAGACAAATGAAGAAGAAATGGGAGGAAGCTGGAGTCAGTGTATGTGACAGAATTCTGCAAAATCGCTTCAAGGAAATGGGATTTATATAGAGGAAAGCTTAAAGGAAACCATCATTGACGCTTAAACAAAAAAGAACAAGACTGCAATGGGCTAAGGAGAGGCAATCATGGACTGTGGATGACTGGATGAAGGTTATCTTCAGTGATGAGTCACGAATCTGCATGGGACCAGGCGATGACTCTGGAACTTTTGTTTGGTGCCGTTCCTGTGAGATTTACAAAGAGGACTGCCTAAAGAAAACTTCCAAATTCCCACAGTCCTTGATGATATGGGGCTGCATGTCAGGCAAAGGCACTGGGGTTAAATCTTCAATAAATGCAAAAGTTTACATTGACATTTTGGGCAGCTTTCTTTCCCTTCAATTGAAATAATGTTTGGGGATGATGAAATCATTTTCCAAGATACCACAGAGCAAAAACTGTGAAAGCCTTCCTTGGAGAAAGACGCATCCAGTCATTGTCATGGCCTGTAAATAGCCCAGATCTCAACCCAATTGAAAACCTGTGGTGGAAATTAAAAAAAAAAAAAAAGGTCCACATCAAGGCTCCCACCTGCAAAGATGATCTGGCAACTGCAATCAAAGAGAGTTGGCAGCAGATTGATGAAGAATACTGTTTGTCACTCATCAAGTCATGCCTCAAAGACTGCAAGCTGTCATAAAAGCCAGAGGTGGTGCCACTAAATACTAGTCATGTGTTTTGATTGTTTTTCTTTCTGTTTTTCATGATTCCATTTTTTTTTCATCAGAATGGAGTGATCCCATATTTATTACCCTGCACTTGCTCTATAAAACTAACATTCAATGACCAGCACAATGTTTTTTCTTCATTTCTTTTAGTGTTTCTGAAAGCCAAGATGTTGCACTTTGGAATTACCTTATGACTGTTTCATGCTTTTTATCTGAGTTTGATCTACAGAATAAAACGTCTGAGTGAGTGCTCGTCCAAGACTGGTGATTCCATACCTTTTGCTAGGGGTTGTACAAACAAACAAGTACCGTACCTGTCGTTCCGTCAGGTCGAGGTTGACTGCTATTTCATAACGTCTCAGTCTGGTCAAATAGTTGCGGTGCGCGAACTCGGACTCCAGTTCCTGAATCTGTTCTTTTGTGAAGGCTGTGCGTTCCTTTCTGGGCTTGTTGATCATGTCTGACTTATAGCCCCCGTCTTGGGACTCTGAAATGAAAAGCAGAACATTTTCCAGTTAGTCGACCAAAGTGTGGGGGAGCAGAGTAAAAAGGGGGGTGCTGTTCTAATAAGAAAACACAGGATTTGGAAATGTTTTGGTTGTGATCTATAAAGATTATACAGTTTCAATATGTATTTATTCAACTTCAATGCTCTTTTGCAAACTAAATCAATTCTTTGTCAACGCTTACTACCAAAGTACACAAAATGCAACACATCAAAACATGCTTTCCTTTTTGAAGTTACTTAAAAAAATAATTTCCTGTAGTTAGGAATTGGATGCTGATTTGTGCATATTTAAAAATCATAGTCCATTTATACAGATATGTCTGAAGAAAAAAAAATTGCCATAATACTTTAGCTTCAGTGCCAAATAACTTAGAGCTAAAAAAAAAAAAAAAATTAATGTGGTTTTCTGCTGCTGGCAGCTTCCTCATATTTTTTTTTTTTTCACAGAGCTTCAGTTTCTCGGTCAACACAACGTCTCTCTCGGGGAATCTGAAAATTCTCCACATGGCATGATCTCCAAAACCGCTTGTCAGTGTTGATAAATGATTTAAACACCAACATTCTCGGATATTTCCTTTTTAGTCTCTTTTACTGTTCAATGATTTATAGTGCAATTGTTCACATACAAGCCTTTAAAAAAAATAACCAGAATGAGATTTTATGCCAATGATCCAACACTTGATTTATTTATTTATTTTTTTAACTGGAATTCAACCAATACAGTACGGCGCTAAGGAGGAAGAGGTCATGACCTCTATGTTGCCTTTGTGAGGAGCCAAGTTCCAGATTTAAACAAAACAATCGTGTTTTAATCGCTTTTGGGTCACATCATTAAATGGAATTTGAGTGTTTGGAAATCTGCATGATTCTGTGGACACAATGAATAAACAATTTGCGTGTTTTTTTTTAGACATAAACCAAATACTCTTAAATCATACATTTAACTCTTTTGATCAAATTATCAAATTCGCAAATCTGCAACACTTTATGATTTAAATACATGCTTAAACCAAATAAATAAAATTGTAATAACAAAAGTTGAAGATATCTATTACACAAACTTACCTTTAGGAGTCATCCTGTCAGCTTCATCCGATGACAGACTCTTCTGACTGTATTCCTCACAGGATGTTCCCGTAGGTTCCCCACTGGGTTTTGTACCACACGAATTTACATCCCCGGACGATAATTCTGAAGCGGCGTTCTCGAGTGGCGGCAATCTGTTGCCGTTCCGAGCGCGAGGAGAAGAGATCTGCTGAGAGATGAGCCACGGGTCATTTTCTTGCTGAGGGTAGCAGGATTGTTGTTGCCGCTGGGGAAGGTGGACTTTGTGAGCTGAGTCTTCTCCTTCTTGGTAGTTACAGGAAGGTGAGAGGTCACTGTGGCTGCATAGAGGCAACTGGGTAATGGCAGGAAGTATGTCCTGTGCTGGTGTGTGCGGGCTGCGCAAACAACCAAATAGGGAGTGATCCATGGCGGGGGAACGTCACGAAAACCTCACTCCAGGAAGGTTGGAGGAAACCAGCCACTTTCTTGAGAAATAAGAAATCAAGGATGAGGGATGCCTTTGCAGATCTCCAACAAAATCCAGTTGAAGGACCGCAGATTATCGTTGAAAAGGCCAAGCATGAAAAACTAAATAAGTAAATAGAAGCTGAAGAGGCACACTGATGGCAGCAAGGAAGGTCAAGACCACTTCAGCAGAGGTTATGCTGGAAAGGAGAGGGAGAGGGGGATGAAGGGAGGAGGCGGCAGTGGAGAATATTACATACAAGTTGTAACCTGAGATGAAGGCCGGTTCATTGCCTCACTACGACTAACCATATTTATTTAACAATGCACTAAAACTGAACTATGCTAGCTCAAAATATAAAAGTTTCCCATTCAGGTGCTTAAATGGAAATGTGATGCTAATAAGCACAATTTGCTAGCACACTGTTAAAAAAAAAAAAAAAAAAGTCGGGCAATTTAAAGTTTGAATTTTTCATTTTGTGAAATTTGAAAAATTTACAGAAACTATTGAACCCCAATTTAAACGGCAACTCCCCCGGAAAAAAAAAAAAAAGATTTAAATGGAAATGTGACACTTTCTAATAAGCACAATTTGCGAGCACACTATAAAAAAAAAAAGTCGGTCAATTTGTTTGAATTTTTCATTTTGTGAAATTTAAAAAATTTACAGAAACTATTGAACCCCAACTTAAACGGCAACCCCCCCCCCACACACACACATTTCTAGATTTTAATGGAAATGTGATGCTTTCTAATAAGCACAATTTGCTAGCACACTGTAAAAAAAAGTCGGGCAATTTAATGTTTTAATTTTTTATTTTGTGAAATTTGAAAAATGTACAGAAACTATTGAACCCCAACTTAAACGCCCCCCCCCCCCCCCACACACACACACACACACACAGAATTTAGAGATTTAAATGTAAATGTGATGCTTTCTAATAAGCACCGCAAAACCGCGAGACTGACAGAGGAGAGAGAAGAGACAAAGTGATGGTTCACCACGTCGAACAGCTCCTTCTCTGGAACACGATTCCTCAGGGTTTTTACGGCACCTCACCACCAGTAAATTTCCAAAGATTAAATTCCAGGTAAGAATGTTGATGATTGTACTCACGATGTTTGGTCATGATGGTTTTGGTGGGTGCACAAGTAATGTAGTTCAATTCGTGGACGTCCTAAAAGTATAACAAACCGGAGACGTTTCAGAGAAGTTGCTTCATAGCTCAGTAAAAGACGCGTTCACGCGTGTGGTACATGCATGGGATTTATTGACGTATTCATGGACGCTAAATGGATGTTGTCGCTCAACAATGCACCACCGAACTTTGACAATTAACGTCTTCGGAAAGTATATACTGTACTGTAGATCCCTTTTATCTTCATATACAGTGAGAATGATAATTTAGCTTTACATGATGAACATAATGTGCCCAACAGAATGCATAACCAACTAAGTGCCTGTGAACATCCTGACCTACTTTGCACATTATTATTATTATTTACAATGAAATTATTGACAGAGTGCATTACATACAAGTAGAGTCGCGTTCAACTGTCTCCAGGATCAACAAACTGCGAATATATTACAACAATAATGGCGGAATAAAATACACACATGGCTCGTTTTATCAGTTTGGAGCAAAGAAACTTATATGCACTGCAACAAAAGGAACACTGTTTATATGAGTAAAGCGCCCCCAAGTGGACAAATATAGTACTTGAATCAAACAGTAACAACAATGTAGGACAGTTTGAGAGCTCTGACATGAAACACAAACACATCGTTTAGTTTGGCCACCACTTTATATATATACACCACTTTTATATAAACATATATACAACAGAGAAAGAAAAACTCCTTCGACAGTCAGGGTCATCTCAGGTGCATGGAGGGCTCTTGGATCACCGTCCTCAGATGTTGGATCCAGTCGTCCTTGCTCTGCATGTTGGATGCCTGTTGATTAGGATGACAGTCAAATGTTAAGACCAGTGTTGGGCAAGTTACTTCCAAAATGTAACATATTCCATATTACGAGTTACTTGCATTTGAAAGTAAAACGTTTCTTTACAATATTACCATCTGTGTCGAGTAACTCAAGTTTAAGTTACTTTTAAGTTACATATCGAACATATTGTCAAGAATTTTTGGGGGGTTGACTTCCCCTTTAATGTGAGTACAATGTGAGGAAATCCCACATGGGTGAAATCTTCGATGTATGTTAGAACATCGAACCTGAATAACAATGACGCCCGACGTCGGCGAGCTTCTCAACCAAATTGCAAACTTGCAGGGGTCTCCATCAATATGTTCGTTCAACGCCAACGTGGAGGTCTGGTGAGAAAACGGATTGACAGTCTTTATTGGGAATGTTGCATCGATGGAAAGCGTGTTCAATCGGACTCACAAAGAGTTTGCCCGTGTAGATGTATTTGCCTACGACGTTGGAGTCCTTGACCTCCTTGCTGAATACAAGGGACCTCTGGAAGAGGAAGACGTGCCTCTTTTTCACCCGTCTGGGGCTCAGCGGCTTTGGACTCCACATTTGGATGGAATCATGGAACATCAGCTCGCCTTGTGACTCAATGTCCTCATCCAAATCTGAGTGAGGAAAAAGGGAATGTAAGCAAATGACACCTCAACATTGAATGAATTGTGGTCTTCCTGTCCGTGTTCTGTCACCTTGCAGCATTGAGAGATGCATGGCATTGTTGGCTCTCTTTGGAATGCTGAGCATCACCTCCAGGGCCTCCTTGACCTCGCCTTCCTCTTCATCACAGCAGGTTAGCAGCTCCTGAAAAAAACCAAAAAACAAGTTGTCTACTCAAAGTATTGTAGTACTGTATACTCTGGATATGTTTGCAATCTGTTCATACAAAGTTTTGATGCCTTCAGTGAGAATCTACAAAGTAACCAGTCATGAGAATAAAGCAAATATATTGGATGAAGAAAATGTGTCCAAACTTTTGGCCTGTACTCTACATAGAAACAAATTCATGAATTTACTTTACAGGGTCTTTAAAGGGGAAGTCGAGCCAAAAATATTCTTTAAAATAACATATTGCGTGTGGCCCCATTAGTCTTAACACGGAATTCTGCTGACTAATGCGTTTGTGGAATGCGAATTAAGCAGGAAAATCCACCTGGGTATCAGTCTCAGGGGGCGGCCATTTTGGGGTCCACCCATTTTGCCCCCCCAGGGTCCCTAATTTCACAATGGTGCAATTGAAAAAAAAAAAAAAAATCTGAGGTTGCACCAGTGCAACCAAAGCTGAACTAGGATAAAACAACACTCCTCAACACTGTAGTGAAAGCCTAATATGGTTTGGCAACAGACATACGTATCTTGGCCTCAACCAATCAGAGAGTGAAGGGGGAGAGCCACCTCTGATTGGCCGTGGTCCAGATATTCCTCTGTTTTTGTGTGTTTTTTTTTAACTTTAATTTAATGAACACTGTCAAAAAAATATCTCTGTAAGCACGTGTGATTTTCTGTACATTTGAAAATGCATGTTGCACAGTCACCACTTTCATGAAAAAAGTGTGCTTTAAGTTTAAATGTGTATAAAGCGTGTGGGAGTGGTAAAATTAACTCATTGACTGCCATTGACGGAAAAAGACGTCAAATAATGCATTTTTGCTGGGCGGGCAGTGAATGTGTTTAACACAATGTGCCAATATATTTTGTGATTATATTGCAGCATCCTTTTTTCCTTTTTTCTTTTTTTAAGGCAAATTTTGCTTAAAAATCCGTCAATTTTGGTTACATCTCATCTTAACTCATTGACTGCCATTGACGGAAAAAGACGTCAAATAATGCATTTTTGCTGGGCTGGCAGTGAATGTGTTAATAAAAGACATTTTTATGTATCAGTATGATCTCTATGTCACAGATTTTCACCAATCGTGAATCGGTCTAAACATAGTGTTTTCTGTGACAAATTGTGATTCACTGAATAATAATAATAATAATTTGTTTACCTTTAGCAGGAGCTGATACTTTGTGATTCTCTGCACAGGCTTAATCAAGAAGGAGCCGATTGAGAAGGGCAGTTGGTGCCTCTTCTGAATGTTCTGTTAATACATCAAAGAGAGAAAAGAATGTCAGACAATGAAATATGTCGTTTCATTGTGATTATCCTTGATAATTAACTTACACTGAAATAGTTTGCAGCACGCTGCTCCAGAATGAGCTGAGAGGAGTCCGGTTGGTTCTTGCAATAATCCACATACATCTGGAACTTTTCAGCCTACAAAAAAAAAAAAAAAAAAAAAAAAAAAAAATGGATCGAGGTTCTTTCGGAGTCATTTATGACTATTGAGTAAGTGATACATACCCATGTGACAAAGCAATGGCAAACGTCTTCAGTCAATTCAGATTTCTCCAGCGCTGTGAGAAAGATGCTGAAGGAAGAGAGAAAGTTGATCCATTTCAAAATGTGAGTGCACAGTTGCAGTCAAATATTTGCATAAACTTTTTCATTCCATAACATGAACAATCTTTGATTACTGGTTTATGGTAATGTGAGGTAGGCAACGTTTAACAAATGCTAATTGAGTGTGAGAAGCTGATTTATTTTGTTTGGTCCATTCTGTGTAAAGAGCTAATTGAACACTAGGAGGAGCTATAACAACATCATAAGGGCTCATTTTGCTTTGCTTTCTTTCTTTTTTTTATTTTAGCTGAGTGGACAAAGCTCCTCTGGGAGAAAAAGAAAAAAAAAAGTGTCATTGCAATGCTTACTTATGGTGGAATTCATAAAGATCTTCCAAATTCCCAAAGATGACATGCTGCTTATTGAGGATTTCTGGAAGTATCTCCGCCATCCCGTTGGTCATCTCCGACAGGTAAATCTGCATGAAGTCACACAAAAGTTCACTTGAGCTTCTTTTAGCGTTAAAAACAAACAAAACAAAACATGTAAACAGAAGCGAAACTCACATCAATGCATTCCCGCAGGTCTTGCACGTACGCCTTCTCCGTCTCAATCAGCTCTGCAATGATGAACCTAAACAAAAACATTGAACAAGGCACTGAAATCTTGCAAATGTATTTTGCATGAGTCAATAACTAAACCACAATCTGCCTTAGTTGAATTCAATCAAGCCACCCCTCGTGTCTTGAACTGCATTTGCAACTTCACAAATAGTATCATGAATCACTTACACTTGTTTGCGTGCAGACTTTCTTTTCTCCTCGTCGACTTGATGAGTGTTAAACCTCAACTTGACATTTGACCCCAGAACTGTGGCAGGAATGACATCCGGTTGGAGATCCTGAATCTGAAAAATGAGAGACAGAATGCATAATGCATAATTGTCTTACTGGAAATGTAGGTCAATGAATCTGTTGACCTAAGATACTTTTTAAGTACTTTTACTTTAATTTGGTTTTGACAATGACTCAAAAAAAAGTAAGGCAATTGGATTTGCAACTTTTGATTCAATTAGATTGAATGATGTAAAATTGACAGTGTCTGAATGTCGACTTACAGCCTTGTTGGCGTGGGACGAGGTACCCAAGTTCTTCTCCATGCTGCGGTTGTGTTTGTCCATTCGCAGGTGAAAGTCCTGGAAGCAATTTGCCAATTCGGTCGCCCGTTTCTTGATCTCGCAAGCGTGACGGTGACCTTTGCCGCAGTAGTCGTCCGCCTGTTGGATGAGCAACTTCACGCACTCCTCCGTTTCCTGCAGATGAGTGAAAAAGAGTATTTTTGCATGCTTGTATTAGAAATTAATATTTGTGTTGGACGTTGCTGCACTGAAAAGTTTCTAGACAGGAAAATAGTTTACTGCTATTAACAATGTGTGAATTACAAACACAATAGAAAGGAAAAAGAAATGATCATTTATAATGTCTTATTTTTAATAAAACTTTTTTGGCACCTTGGAAAAAATAATCACATATTACATCGCAATTGCAATATTTAATTGTGTTCGCATTTAGATTATGTTTCAAAATTGTTCACCCCTAGCTTGCATCCAAATGTCAAAGCAAGCGTGTGACGTGCAACCCACCTTGGCAATGATGCGCAAGTCCTCGCCATCTTGCAAAAGCTCCTGCCTGCTTTTGTGGATGCGAGAGCCAGTGGAGAGGTGTGTGGACAGGTAAACCTCACCCATGTCCTGAATGGTCCTAAGCAGCTAAAAACAAACAAATAGACGTGTGATGTTTTTGGTTGAGTCTCATGAGGAAGTAAGAGACGAATGTTTTCTAACTGACCTGTTTGGCCCGACGTTCAAATGCCACAAAACTCTGACACTGCTCCAAACTCTCCTTCCTCATGTTCCACAAGTTAAGGACACGATCTTCTCTCTCCAGCAGGTCAGCAAGGATTTCTATGACAACAAAATAAAAACCACACATCAGGATAACTGAGATGATGAAAGATTAGATAAAACAGCATTTTACAATTCTTAAAATTATTTACAATATTTTACAATTTTCTAGTAGTGCTTTGAATAATTTTTCACAGACAATTTGTGCTCAATTAAAGACACTGATTTGTACAATTTTCTTATGCCAGCATTTGGTTACGGCTATATGAATCCCTTCGTTTTGCTAAATACATTAATTATTTTGTCCAAACTGACTTTGAACTTCTCCCTTTTGTGCGTCATCGTGACTCTGCATTCCCATCTTGACACCGTCCCTTTCCATGTACTTCAAGAAGATTTCTGTGATTCTACTGACCATACTGCACGCCTGAGTAACAAAAAAAGACAAACACTTAAATTAAAAGATATCACAATGCAACTACGTTTATCTTCCAGGTGTCATTTGAACCTTGAGGAAGACTTCCTTCTGCTCCAAGTGTTTCCTGATCCTGAGGGTCAATTCCGCCTCACATTTGGGGTGGAGATTGTCCGCTCCTCCGCACCAGTCGTCCTCTCGCTGATAGTCCTGCTCCAGGCAGTCCAACACATGGCACACCTGCAAGGGAGAAATGAAGTCAGTCCATGATGTTCTTCTTCTTCCCCAGAATTGCGTGTGTTCAAATTAGCCATCAAGGTAGGTTCATTCATTTTATGGAGTCAAACGTCAAACATTGACATCTAATGCATGTCCTACTTTTTCTGAGGTGTTGTAGAAGGCCACAGAAACGACAACCAGCTTGAGTTTTCTTGGTGTTTTGCTCAAGAGCTGCGGCCAGTCAAATGTCGCACCCTCTGCGCAGTCTCTGTCCAGGTCCATGTCCTGGGTTCTGGATTTTCGAAAGCAGAACATCCTTTTTGTGTGCACTGCTCAACTTTCAAAGCACTCTGGTGGGACTTCTGTAGGCAAGAGGTGGAGAACAGTCAGAAGATTGTTGCCACAAAGAAAGCACGATTTCATGGCAGCATTTCTGATTATATTGCCCAACTTACACAACAAAAACAAAACAATAGCAGCTGTAATAAAATGTTGTACATAAATTGCACATTAAACATAAATACAGTTAAAAATAATAATGAAAATCAGTTGTTTTTACAGCGGGAAACCAGCAGCTGTGGTACCAGGGAAATTCTGTCAGAAATCTGTCAGAACAGCTTTTTTATTTTACTGGTATTGAATGTACAATAAACAGACTCTGCATGTAAATTGTACAGAAGAAAATAGTATAAAAGCAGCAAATGAAGATGAAGTACCATTTCCAGGCACATGCTGCTGTTATACTATTTTATGTATCAGATTCTGTTTATTGTACATTCAATACCATAGAATAACAAAGTTGTTCAGTTGTTTACATTCATCGACACTATTTATTTATTTATTTATTTATTTATTTATTTATTTATTTTACATTATTTGCCTGGTAACCACAACAGCCGGGTTTTCCCCTTAAAGACTCCGGATTTTTTTTTTCTTTCTCCAGTGTTATAGCTCCCTCCGTAATGGCGGTTCGACGTACGTCACGCGTCCGATCAGGTTGAATGCAAAATGAAGTTTGAAAATACAGTAACGGCAGATTCCTAGCATAGTTGACAAACGGAAAAAATCTGAACACACAAACTGTCATAAACGCAGTAAGGCCTTGAACACAACGCAGAAAGAGGGCAAATTTGAATTTTAGATGTCACACATATATCCATTCTACCAAATTCAATGCAGTCTATAACCTCAGCAGTCGAACCAAAACGAGAACGTTAAATCAAAACGGAGCCGTTGGGGATTCACAGGCACCCACAACAAGCGCGGTTCTCTCACGTAACGGCTAAAATTGCGCAGTTCACAACAAGTTACACGCAGACGCAAAATCAACACTGAAAGTTTACATAAACATTTTTGGAAAAAGCAACACAAATTAAAGAGGACGTTTGCGAAGCTCTTGTAACGGCTTCCGACTCACAGGCATTACACATTCAATTTGAAATTTTAACGACATATTTGACTTGACAAAACACACACATAGAAAAATAGGAACACCAAAATGCTACGAGTAGCTGACCCACATATTTTGAAAAGTCAGTTTCTAACCAAAAGTTTAACACAGTCCCAGGTACACATTATCATGCATGCGTAATGTAACTCACCTTCAGCTGGTCGAAGTTAACAGCAGGTTGAAATCCAAGGGGAAGGAAAAGAAAGAAGACAAGTCTCTGTTTTTAGATGATATTAGTGTGTAGCTACTCCAAATCTCCACTTCAGCACCGAACAGCGTGCGCCACCATCCACCTCCAAAACTCAGGAAGTTCTGCTCATGCGCAGTTACGCTGTTGCGTCCAGTTGATCAAAGAGGTTCTCGTGACGTCACCTTCTGTGATCTCGACAATAATTTCAGCACCCTGGCCAGGGGCGGACTGACCCACTGCCCTCCGGACCGGCGGCCCACCGGGGATTTCCCGGTCCAGGTACGTGACGTCACGAGAACCTCTTTGATCAACTGGACGCAACAGCGTAATTGCGCATGAGCAGAACTTCGTGAGTTTTGGAGGTGGACGGTGGCGCACGCTGTTCGGTGCTGAAGTGGAGATTTGGAGTAGCAACACACTAATATCATCTAAAAACAGAGACTAATTGTCTTCTTTCTTTTCCTTCCCCTTGGATTTCAACCTGCTGTTAACTTCGAAAAGCTGAAGGTGAGTTGCATTACGCTGCATGATAATGTGTTCCTGGGACTGTTGGCTTTTGGTTAGAAACGGACTTTTCAAAATATGTGGGTCAGCCACTCGTAGCATTTTGATGTTCCTATTTTTCTATGTGTGTGTTTTGTCGAGTCAAATATGTCGTTAAAATACCGAATTGAATGTGTAATGCCTGCGAGTCGGTAGCAGTTACAAGAGCTTCGCAAACGTCCTCTTTAATTTGTGTTGCTTTTTCCAAACTTTTTCTTACGTAAACTTTTAGTATTCATTTTGTGTCGTGCGTCTTGTTGTGAACTGCGCAATTTTAGCCGTGAGAGAACCGCGCTTGTTGTGGGTGCCTGTGAATCGACAGTTGCCCCAACGGCTCCGTTTTGATTTCACGTTCTCGTTTTGGTACGACTGCTTAGGTTATAGACTACATTTAATTTGGTAGAATGTCTACGTGTGATATCAGTAATTCAAATTTGCCTTCTTTTTGCGTTGTCTTAAACCGTTTGAACTATACTGCGTTAATGTGTAGGTGTGTGTGTGTGTTCAATTTTTTTCCATTTGTCAAAGATGCTACAAATCTGCTGTTACTGTATTTTCAAACTTCATTTTGCATTCAGCCTGATCGGACGCGTGACGTACGTCGAACCGCCATTAAGGAGGGAGCTATAACACTAGAGGGAAAAAAAATAAAAATTCCGGAGTCTTTACGGGGAAAACCCGGCTGCTGTGGTTACCAGGCAAATAATGTAAAAAAAAAATAAAATAGTGTCGATGAAATGTAAACAACTTTACTGAACAACTTTGTTATTTTACTGGCATTGAATGTACAATAAACAGAATCTCATACATAACATTGTACTTCATCTTCATTTGCTGCTTTTATACTATTTTGTTCTGTACAATTTACATGCAGAGTCTGTTTATTGTACATTCAATACCAGTAAAATAAACAAGCTGTTCTGACAAATTTCTGACAGAATTTCCCTGGTACCACAGCTGCTGGTTTCCCGCTGTAAAAACAACTGATTTTCATTATTATTTTTAACTGTATTTATGTTTAATGTGCAATTTATGTACAGCGTTTTATTACAGCTGCGATTGTTTTGTTTCTGTTGTGTAAGTTGGGCAATATAATCAGAAATGCTGCCATGAAATCGTGCTTTCTTTGTGGCAACAATCTTCTGATCGTTCTCCACCTCTTGCCTACAGAAGTCCCACCAGAGTGCTTTGAAAGTTGAGCAGTGCACACAAATAGGATGTTCTGCTTTCGAAAATCCAGAACCCAGGACATGGACCTGGACAGAGACTGCGCAGAGGGTGCGACATTCGACTGGCCGCAGCTCTTGAGCAAAACACCAAGAAAACTCAAGCTGGTTGTCGTTTCTGTGGCCTTCTACAAGACCTCAGAAAAAGTAGGACATGCATTAGATGTCAATGTTTGACGTTTGACTCCATAAAATGAATGAACCTACCTTGATGGCTAATTTGAACACACGCAATTCTGGGCAACAAGAAGAACACCATGGACTGACTTGATTTCTCCCTTGCAGGTGTGCCATGTGGTGGACTGCCTGGAGCAGGACTATCAGCGAGAGGACGACTGGTGCGGAGGAGCGGACAATCTCCACCCCAAATGTGAGGCGGATTTGACCCTCAGGATCAGGAAACACTTGGAGCAGAAGGAAGTCTTCCTCAAGGTTCAAATGACACCTGGAAGATACAAACATAGTTTTGCATTGTTATACCTCTTAACTTAAGTGTTTGTCTTTTTTTGTTACTCAGGCGTGCAGTATGGTCAGTAGAATCACAGAAATCTTCTTGAAGTACATGGAAAGGGACGGCGTCAAGATGGGAATGCAGAGTCACGATGACGCACAAAAGCAAGAAGTTCGAAGTCAGTTTGGACAAAATAATTAGATGTATTTAGCAAAACGAAGGGATTCATATAACCGTAACCAAATGCTGGCATAAGAAAATTTTACAAATCAGTGTCTTTAATTGAGCACAAATTGTCTGTGAAAAATTATTCAAAGCACTACTAGAAAATTGTAAAATATTGTAAATAATTGTAAGAATTGTAAAATGCTGTTTTATCTAATCTTTCATCATCTCAGTTACCCTAATGTGTGGTTTTTATTTTGTTGTCATAGAAATCCTTGCTGACCTGCTGGAGAGAGAAGATCGTGTCCTTCACTTGTGGAACATGAAGAAGGAGAGTTTGGAGCAGTGTCAGAGTTTTGTGGCATTTGAACGTCGGGCCAAACAGGTCAGTTAGAAAATATTCGTCTCTTACTTCGTCATGAGACTCAACCAAAAACATCACACGTCTATTTGTTTGTTTGTAGCTGCTTGGGACCATTCAGGACATGGGTGAGGTTTACCTGTCCACACACCTCTCCACTGGCTCTCGCATCCACAAAAGCAGGCAGGAGCTTTTGCAAGATGGCGAGGACTTGCGCATCATTGCCAAGGTGGGTTGCACGTCACACGCTTGCTTTGACATTTGGATGCAAGCTAGGGGTGAACAATTTTGAAACATAATCTAAATGCGAACACAATTAAATATTGCGATTGCGATGTAATATGTGATTATTTTTTTCAAGGTGCCAAAAAAGTTTAATTAAAAATAAGACAATATTATAAATGACCATTTCTTTTTCCTTTCTATTATGTTTGTAATTCACACATTGTTAATAGCAGTAAACTATGTTCCTGTCTAGAAACTTTTCAGTGCAACAACGTCCAACCCAAATATTAATTTCTAATACAAGCATGCAAAAATACTCTTATTCACTCATCTGCAGGAAACGGAGGAGTGCGTGAAGTTGCTCATCCAACAGGCGGACGACTACTGCGACAAAGGTCACCGTCACGCTTGCGAGGTCAAGAAACGGGCGACAGAATTGGCAAATTGCTTCCAGGACTTTCACCTGCGAATGGACAAACACAACCGCAGCATGGAGAAGAACTTGGGTACCTCGTCCCACGCCAACAAGGCTGTAAGTCTACATTCAGACACTGTCAATTTTACATCATTCAATCTAATTGAATCAAAAGTTGCAAATCCAATTGCCTTACTTTTTTTTGAGTCATTGTCAAAACCAAATTAAAGTAAAAGTACTTAAAAAGTTGCTTAGGTCAACAGAGTCTACATTCAGACACATTTTCTTCATCCAATATATTTGCTTTATTCTCATGACTGGTTACTTTGTAGATTCTCACTGAAGGCATCAAAACTGTATGAACAGATGTGGAGTTATGTACTTAAACAAAAGGTGAAATAAAATAACTAAAACATATTTCATATTCAAGATTCTTCAATATAGCCATCCTTTGCTCCGGTTACTTTTTTGCATCCTTTTGTCATTCTTACCTCTGGGAACTCTTTAAAGACTGTTGGAAAACCCTTTCAGGTGACGACCTATTGAAGCTCAACGAGAGAATGCCAAGAATGTTCAAAAAAGTAATCAGAGAAAAGGGTGGCTATTTATTTATGTATTTATTTTATTATTTTAACCTATTTTTGTTAAGGATGTAACTCCACGTGTTCGTTAGTTGTTGTCAGTAATTATAAAGTTTCAGCGAACATATTCAGGGTATACAGTACAACTATACTTTGAGTACACAATTCCCCCCCCCCCCCCCCCCCCAGGAGCTTCTAACCTGCTGTGATGAAGAGGAAGGCGAGGTCAAGGAGGCCCTGGAGGTGATGCTCAGCATTCCAAAGAGAGCCAACAATGCCATGCATCTCTCAATGCTGCAAGGTGACAGAACACGGACAGGAAGACCACAATTCATTCATTGTTGAGGTGTCATTTGCTTACATTCCCTTTTTCCTCACTCAGGTTTCGATGAGGACATTGAGTCACAAGGCGAGCTGATGTTCCATGATTCCATCCAAATGTGGAGTCCAAAGCCGCTGAGCCCCAGACGGGTGAAAAAGAGGCACGTCTTCCTCTTCCAGAGGTCCCTTGTATTCAGCAAGGAGGTCAAGGACTCCAACGTCGTAGGCAAATACATCTACACGGGCAAACTCTTTGTGAGTCCGATTGAACACGCTTTCCATCGATGCAACATTCCCAATAAAGACTGTCAATCCGTTTTCTCACCAGACCTCCACGTTGGCGTTGAACGAACATATTGATGGAGACCCCTGCAAGTTTGCAATTTGGTTGAGAAGCTCGCCGACGTCGGGCGTCATTGTTATTCAGGTTCGATGTTCTAACATACATCGAAGATTTCACCCATGTGGGATTTCCTCACATTGTACTCACATTAAAGGGGAAGTCAACCCCCCAAAAATTCTTGACAATATGTTCGATATGTAACTTAAAAGTAACTTAAACTTGAGTTACTCGACACAGATGGCAATATTGTAAAGAAACGTTTTACTTTCAAATGCAAGTAACTCGTAATATGGAATATGTTACATTTTGGAAGTAACTTGCCCAACACTGGTCTTAACATTTGACTGTCATCCTAATCAACAGGCATCCAACATGCAGAGCAAGGACGACTGGATCCAACATCTGAGGACGGTGATCCAAGAGCCCTCCATGCACCTGAGATGACCCTGACTGTCGAAGGAGTTTTTCTTTCTCTGTTGTATATATGTTTATATAAAAGTGGTGTATATATATAAAGTGGTGGTCAAACGAAACGATGCGTTTGTGTTTCATGTCAGAGCTCTCAAACTGTCCTACATTGTTGTTACTGTTTGATTCAAGTACTATATTTGTCCACTTGGGGGCGCTTTCCTCATATAAACAGTTCCTTTTGTTGCAGTGCATGTAAGTTTCTTTGCTTCAAAGTGACGAATGAGGCATGTGTGCATTTTATTCCGCCGTTATTGTAGCAATATATTCGCAGTTTGTTGATCCTGGAGACAGTTGAACGCGACTCTACTTGTATGTAATGCACTCTGTCAATAATTTCATTGTAAATAATATTCCAATGTGCAAAGTAGGTCAGGATGTCCACAGGCACTTAGTTGGTTATGCATTCTGTTGGGCACATTATGTTCATCATGTAAAGCTAAATTATCATTCTCACTGTATATGAAGATAAAAGGGATCTACAGTACAGTATATACTTTCCGAAGACATTAATTGTCAAATATGATGCTTTGTTTAGCGACAACATCCATATTCAAATGAACTTTAGCAAACGATGCTACTCAATATGTTTCAGAATGACGTGATTTCCATGGATTACTGTGCGCGACATGTAAAATTTGAATAGCTTAACGATGTTTTCATCCATGACAGGTTCAAATTCTCACAAGATGACTGAAAAACTTATCTCAATGTCTGAAAGACAAATTAATGTTTAACTGTAGCCTATGGGAAGCCATTCGTCGGTTCTCAGCTAACAAATAACAGCGGTGCAATAGCACCCTCTTTTCGTGAACTGCAAGAAGTCCGAATGCGCCAAAAGAAATCACTCAGCGCTCGCATTCTGTCTGCAATATAGAACATCTGCAGACGAATACGTCAATAAATCCCATGCATGTACCACACGCGTGCACGCATCTTTTACTGAGCTATGAAGCAACTTTTCTGAAACGTCTCCGGTTTATTATACTTTTAGGACGTCCACGAATTGAACTACATTACTTGTGCAACCACCAAAACACCATCATGAGCAAACATCGTCAATACAATCATCAACATTCTTACCTGGAATATAATCTTTGGAAATTTACTGGTGGTGAGGTGTCGTAAAAACCCTGAGGAATCGTGTTCCAGAGAGGAGCTGTTCGACGTGGTGAACCATCACTTTGTCTCTTCTTTCTCCTCTGTCAGTCTCGCGATTTTTGCCCACCCACCTTATAAATCACTCCTTCCCATCGGTCTCGTTCTCTATTTTTTAATTCTTATAGCCGTATGACCACCTCTGTGGGCTGATCAATAAGTCTCCAGACTAGTCACGCGTTCTGTCCCTTCTTGTGAATTCATTGAGGAAAGAGAAGCCCGGATCGATTCTGATTGGTTAATTGGGCTGCGTGACGTGGCGACTGCTGCAGCCTGAGCAACGTGTGACAACATAAGATATCGTGGAGAATTCCAGGAATGTTACTCATGCTTTGGAGCAGAACTGAGAGGAGAGACTGCATCATAAAGAACAAATCGTGTTATTAATGATATACAACAGGTGCATCTTAATTAGAATATTGTGGAGAAAATAATTTATATCAGTACATAAATTCAGGAAGTATACAATCCTGAGCGCTTAAAAAAAAAATGCCTGTTTGTTTTTTCCGAATCCACTCGCTTGGTAAATGTAGATTGAAAACAGATTGTTACATTTACCCAATTTTGAGTAAAGATTGGGTTGATGATTGGGTTTGGGCAGGCTGAAATGCTGAAGATGGTCACTATTTTTGACAGGTGTAGGCTACTGAAGCTGAAGGAAATATAATGTAACATTTTTAGAAACCTTTGTGGTGCGTGGATGACCCAGTAACAACAGTGGCTTTGTACATAAATAAATAAAATAAATAAATAAATAAATAAATAAATAAATAAATAAATAAATAAATAAATGTAGGTGGGAGACTAAGGAGAATATTTGTCCATCATTTTCTGACCACAGCCTGACGCAAATTTGGCTTCTGGTTCGAATGAATGAAGTGTAATTGTCCTATACTTCCTGAGCTAGATAAAATACAACAAAATTCAAGGCTAGGTGATGTTTAGCCACATTAGCTAAGAGGTTTCATAAAGCAATGCCAACCCTAATTAGACAAAGTATATCAACCCACTTTTAATGTTGTTAAAGTTTCATATTTACTATGTAAAGTTTGCAAGTGGATGTCCAAAATTTGCTGTTTAATATTGCCATTTAATAAACATGCAATTCTTCCTTCAATACCATGTTTTCTTAAATTCAACATTAAAAATACCGATATGAGAACAGAAAATCAAGGTCTTGACAGCCTTCTTATTTTTGGAAGTAGAAATGGACTGAAAATATACATCAATCTCTTTCATAAACAGAAAAAAATAGGTTTCGATTTTGCACATTTATATTTATGAATATAAAACTTAGCAAGATAAATTAACAGATTAATCAAATAATATTATTTTTCAAACGATCTGTCATAGTTGAACCCCCCCCCCCAAAAAAAACATTCGGGAAAGAAAGCACAAAACTACAAAAGATATTGTCCAAAATAAATTTGCAAATGTCTTGCCAGAGCTTGCGAGCATAAGTACATTTCCAGAATAGGTGCACAAGAGTCTCTGATTGGGAGTCACAGAAGGAGCAGTTCAGATCCGTATCATAGCCAAATTTAACAAAAAATTATTTCACAGGATCACGCTGTTAATGCTTAAATGAGCGTTCAGCCTGGCGATGACGCAACACTCCACTGCAAAGTGCGCGCGTTCGATTTTAATGGGACGTGTGTGCGTGAAAGAGGACGTGATGAGATGAAAAGCAGAAAAAGTGTTTGTGAAACTTGTGGTAAAACAGTGACATCTCCTGGTATTTAGAGGTAACTACAGCACGGAAGCGCTCGTTTGCCTTTCTTAGACATCACGTGACACTAGTGGGCGGTTACCATAAAACACATTTCTATAAATAAAAAAACCCCTTTAATTGCTAAACATACGTCAACGCCACCGCTACATTTGATGTGAAAAGTGGAGCACTGGCTGAAGCATCCAAATCACTTAGTTATTCCCAACTCTATAATCGCTACATTGCAGGCCCTTATGTTTGAATAAAAATGTTCACTGTTTCATGCTACCTGTCAGTCTTATCTAACTGAGCCAAAAGCGGTTTTATCGCCTGGGAAGTCAATGAATAAATCTAATCTAATAAAAGTTATGCAAAAGAGAAAACAGACTGTAATAGTAAAATATAAGCATATCCTAACCCCAATATATGAGTATGGATACAGTTTTTGTAACAACAGCACCTCAACATATGCATTGACAGTATACATGTCTCTGAAGTACGCCAGCTCACCACAGTTTACACTGAGAACTAAAATGGACCTTGGACTTGTTTTGGGACTTTTCTGTTGAATGAAACACACAACATATAAAATACATTAACAGACATTAACTTAATACAGAATGTTCGTTTTATTGCTTGTCTGTACAATGCTATAAAAAAACAAATACAGGGTACTCATAAAAAAAATAGAATATCCTCAAAGTTGAATAATTTCCTCAATTCCATTCAAAAAGTCAAACTTTCATAGTTCATGGCCCACAATTTAAAGGCGGGATCTTCCGTTTTCACTCAGGAAAATGCACTATATAAATACAGGATTTATACCCATGAACACTATTCTCAATCGACTACACCTCTGGGCTTCTGTTAATGTGTGGTGGTGATTTTTTCCTAACCTTATTTTCCTCTTAATAGTACTGTATTACAAGAGGAAAACGAGGGCCACAAAACTGTACAGCAATACAACCACTTGACAGCGCCTCTGCTGGTCACATCCAAGTAGTGCACTCCAGTTTGCATTTCCACGTTTGGCCCTGATCATCTATTTATTCGCCGAACATGTTAAGCCACATTGGAGTGTAATCAATAATGTCACCCTCAGATAAACATACGGGTTGACAGAATTGTTTGTTGGAGTGAAAGCAGTTATGGAATAATATATAATAGTCTTATATGAACAAATCAGTCATTCTTAAGTGTGATAAATGTACCACTATGTGGGCTCCCTCTAGTGGTATGCGAAAGAATCAAATACAAATCAAATTTACCTTTCAAAAATGAAATACAATAAAACAAGTAAAGCAGCTATCCAGCAAAGTGCAATTCTGAAGTACAGATCAGTTGTATTTTAGGTATAAAACATCCCCATTAATCTTGAACTAGATTTTGTTCTTCAATTTAGCAGATTGGGACAGAGTAGAAGCCCTTTTCAAAGTCCAGTTTTGATGGATTTCATACAAACTAAACTGACAGAAAGGTCATACTTAAAGGTCAACACAGAAAGCAGCAAGCAACCCGATGAAAACTCCTCAAATCCCAAACAAAACTCCTCAACCAGGAAAAAACAACAACACTGGAAAGGGACTTAACAGAAACATAGATGCGATAATCATCAACTTGAAGAAGAAAAAAACCCATCTTTGTTTTCAAATGTGATGTGATGAGAAAGTACTCGGAATCTACTTGTGTTGCAACACCAGGAAGAAGAAGAGCAGGGCAAATAGTGCACAAGAATCCACATCTCAATGTTCCTTCAACCGTCCTCACAATCCGAAGATCAAGTGGAGTCCGCGTGAGCCAACTCACTGTGCGAAGGCTGCTGCGTCTCGCTTGGGAACGGGTTCGGAATCGCCGGAAACGGCTGAGGGATCACAACCACAATTCAACCATGAATAAAAAGAAGACACACTCGTGAAAAAGTATTTTTCTGCACCAAGCCATAGTGAACCATGATCCATTTGACCTTGTCATTGAAAACGCTTATTAGCTGTTTAACTGAGATTTTTTTCAATTTATTTTGGTGTCAATTGTACATATAGGTGTCATATTGTATATTCTTTATCCTCTGCGTAGAACTGCTAATATTAGTGCAGTACTAATGAACTATGACGAGTTTAGACATGTAAATTGCAGTTTGACTTCAACTGTCCAAGGTAAACAAAAAAGCTCAACCTTTAAATCCTATCACATTATGTCTTTACTGCATGTTTTAAAAAATATGCCATATTATGGAGAGCTATTTTCTCAATAACTCTTTTACTGCCACACGTTATTTAAAAAAAAACAAAAAAACTTTAATATGACAAAGGCTTTGATCATTTACATCATCCTTGAAAACATTGTGTTTCATCAAATTTCATACAGATTAAGACCATTGAAAAGAGATACAATGCTGCCATCTGCTGGCTATAGATCTTGAGGGTTTTTGATTCCACAACTCATTGACCAGGCAGCACGTGCTGCACTTAGACTGAACCGCCCATTGATTTAAAAAAAAAAAAAAAAAAAGTAGTTGACATCATTTAATGTTTATGGCGGCATACATTGTGATTTTACTAATCGTTATTACACGTTTTTGGCGATCAAAGAGTTAAATTACCTTTACAACCATATTTGTTGCTTTTTGGGAGGAACACTAGAACAGATTAATGGCATTTCCATTAATTTTAATGGAAAATGAGGATTTGTGGGAGTGTTTCAAGTTACGAGCGTGGTCACTGAACAAATTCAACTCATATCTCAAGGCATCACTCATGAAGGTTCACCGTTGACCTCAGCAATCATGCGTACATTCTTATCGAGCTGACTTTGTCCGACTTGACAAGTGAATCCTCGCACACTTTGGTAGCAAAAGCCTCAATCAGACCTTGATAAGACTTTTTAAGACTTGATAAGATTTTTTTGTGGCTCAAGTGAAACAGAAAACGTTTTACTTACAAGCTTGAACATATCTGGCTGCAAGGAAAGAGAAACAAAGTTACATGTACTTTTTGTCACAAATAGTGTAAGGAAAATTCTCATTGGATCTTCCTGACAAATCGATTGTGTCTCTTACCTTGTCTGGTTGTGTAAAGCTTGGCAAGAACCACCATCAGTACTACCACCACCAGAGTGAGGACCACAAACGAGACAGCGATGGCCACCACCTTCTTCTTGTATTCTTCTTCTTCACAAGGCAACAAAGAGAAACACGTGAATGAGGATCAATCACGGCCGTGAGAGCTCTGCAACCAATCGAACGTGTCTGTCAAGTCAGTGCGTGTCGGTCACCTCGGATGGGCGCGTTGCTCAGGATGCTTCCTATCTCCAGCTTGGTGACGATGTCTTCCTTGACGCCGGACAGCTGGAACACACATTCGTACTTGCCCTCCACGTCGGGCGTCACCTCCACTTTCAGGTGGGCCGTGGTCTGGAAGGTTCCGTCGTGGTTGGGGAGGGTCTCCCCCATCTCCACGTCCTCGTGGATCTCCTCGCCGTCCTTCCTCCAAAATAGGGCCGATGCTCTGGGGTAGAAACCCGTCGCGTGGCAAGTGACCGGAGAGGAAGGCGTCTTCTGGAGGAGAGACACCGTGGGAAGCTCTGCACACGAAACCATCGATGGAGAGAACGTGTGAGAGGACAGAAGAAGAGAAGGTGTGAGGCAAAAAAAAAAAAAGGAAAAGTCAACTATGATGGAAAGATGGCAAGAAAGGTGTGATAGGACAAAAAAAATTGGGAAGCATGCAGGTTGTAATGACAGTGACATTCTTGTAGGGGGGATATTAACTCATGTACTCCCAATAACGTGTAAATACGTTTTTTTTTATGTTCTAAGTGTCCCAAAGATGTATTTATACGTTTTTTTTTGTTTTTTTTTATGCTAGAGCATACAGAAGGCTTTGATGCAGCCTCTCTACTGCAAAGAACGGTTGCAGAAATGGTAGTTATTACACAAACGGCCAGCAGGTGGCAGCAGAGCAAAGGAGATCAACCAGGGCCATGTAGAAAAAAAGCTCAATGACTTACAATTTTGAATAGATTTGTGAAAACTGATGAAACTTAGCTGTCTTCTAATGCTAATTGCTGCAAAACGGAAACAGATAGAAACACTTTTTTTTTCCTGATGAAAGAAGAGACTTTAATCTTTCTTATGATAGGTTCCATGTTTTTATAGCAATAAAACACAATATTCTGTGGGCCTTGCAAAATCAGTCCAGTAAAACAGCCGGGAGCGAACGGGATTGCTTCTGTGAAAATGGCTGGGAGTGAATTGAGTTAACATGCCACCAATCAATGTACCTGTTCTCATCAGGAAGTCCCTCCCATTGCTCACATGCTTCTTCAATTCAGCAGGACAAACGTCAGTGAAGACATACTTCTTGTATTGATTTAAGCCGTCCGTATGGTCCCATTTGTTTTTGGTGATGAAAGCTTGTTGATTAGCCGCGATCCATCTCATTGTCTTCATCTCAAATGATATGAAGTCTTCTCCGTCATTAGTGTTCCCAACCATCAACCTCACCAGTTTCATCATTCCATTCACAGCCATGCATCGTCTGGATCATGTGAACACCTGAAAGTATCACACACATGATTAAGTGACAGAATGTTCAGAAATAAGCCAGCAGTCAGTCACGTGTTTATTCGCCGGAAAAAAAAAAGTGCACTAGCACATCAAATACATTTTACAAGCAGAAAGTTGAACGTAAACAAACCTCCTGTTTGGTTGAAGCGCTCTTTAGCAATCTCAATGTTGACTTTCATGACCTTCTCATCATGAATCCTGAACTCTGTCTCTGTCGTCCAGAAGTGTGGATCATCTGCTGTGATTTTGTTCACCCAGTCCTGTTTGGCTTTTGTTTTCCTGCTGTTGCTGTCATAGTGCAAAATTTGAATGCCGTCAACATACGCGGCTGACCAGTACGCTGGTAGCTTTGCAACTTGAGAGGACGTTGTTGTGAAAGTATTGAGCGTGTGAATCGCTGAAAGAACAAGAAAATTACACACATTTTATTCATTTGTTTAATGTTCAGCAATCTCGTTCAATTCATTTTTCAAATGATTGCAACACATGACAAATAATTTCACATTCAACTAAGCACATTCTTTCCTTTTCAATGAATTTGACAACCCACACTCATAATTCACATTATTTTCATAACTTAAATTTGCCAACAAATTTATTATACGCCGTTGTGACGACATAAGCGGGATTTTGTGTGCTCCCCTACTTGACTATTCAATAACACCTGCCTGTGGCTGTACTCGGGCCAAACCATCACACGTTACAATACACTTACAAAGGAAATGAAATTGCATTATTTTTACCATTCTCTTCAATTCATGAACAGAGTCGAACATTAAAACAGAGCTTGTAACTTGCACGCAGCCTGTTTAAATCATTTTCAAAATCAATACAGTACTTTTTTTTTTAACTTTAAGTACCGCTTAGTGCAATTAATTTGCATTGAATTTTTAAGGACTGCTTTTAAACACTAATCAAGGTACAATTTTGATTTATCGTTCATGCGAAATATATTTAAATCAAATCATTAATTGAGTACAGTTTTTTGTGTATTATATTTTAGCAAACTATGGCTTGTTACAATGGCTGACAATAATATCAGTGTACAGTACTTTATAGGGAACAGCTGCCCATCTTGGAAAATTTAATCTGATTTAAAGTGTAAATTATTTAAATGTAGACATCAATTGAGTGAGTTTGTTGTTGGCACAGAATATAAAATGGCTTACAAATTAACATACAATAACATTGAAGCTATAATCCTTACAGTAGACTGTGCTAAATGACTGACACAATACAACTTTTCATTACATTGTTAGCTTTTTCCATTTTAATAGAGTTAATAGAATTAACATGTGTTTTTATCCATCCATCTTCTTAAGCGCTTACTCCTGAAACTATCATTTGCATTTTGTATTCAATTTTGTAAACAACTGATCTTGCTAATAGAAATTCAAAGACATACTGTACCAGCTCATAATTATAAACACAAGGGAGTTAAAGTGTGTATTGCAGTTCATTATTATGAACGCTTAAAAAAATGTGTCTTGTACCTTGCCTAATTATCTCCTTATTTAAGCTTTATGTTTTATATCTAGGGCATACGGATTTCTAAAAAAAAATAAAAAAATAATACATAAAGTGTAAATGGTTGAATGTTATGCTTGTTTAATTTCTGATTTTTCAGAGAATATGACAGATGGTCAAATCAATTTCTTTAACACGCTTTACTTTAAGTATTTAGGTTGTTCAAATACACTTGCAATTGAGTAATAATTGTTTTGTGTATTAATTTGGGTATTGTTTTATTAGTTTTTAACATGCCGAAATTGTTTACCTGTACGTTTGTTACTGCGCATGAGAGAGCAAGAGAAAGAGAAAGAGAAAGAGAAAGAGAGAGAGAGAGAGAGAGAGAGAGAGAGAGAGAGAGAGAGAGAGAGAGAGAGAGAGAGAGACTCTGAAGGAAGAATAACATACTTACACACTGATTATTATTATTATTATTATTATCTAGTCAGTTGTTATTTTAATTGTAGATCATAATACAATATAAATATTGATGTTTGTTGTAATGTTACGCTCTTTTAAATCGCTATACATCTTCATTACAACACTGTAAGTGGGCTGACCTGAACCATGTCTAATAAATCATTTACTCCACTAGACGAGTGTTCAAGTGAAAAGAACGATGCACTCATGCTCAATTGGCCTAAATGTTGACCCAGCAGACAAATGACGAAAAATGAAATGAAATGCGTTGTTTCAATATCAAGCGTGTGAATCGTCACAACCTGATTGGGATAATATACTAAAAAAAAATAAAAATAAAACTAAAAAAAATTATAAAAAAAAATTAAAAAAAATAAAATAAAAAGTAGGCTACTTACCAGGCGTCACGCTGTGTATTTGCACAGCAGCAACAAAGAATACTAACAGATTCATATTCTCAGCAACAAAAGTTCTTTTGCTATTTCACCTGAGCTGGGAATCAAGGCACTTGCGACAACCGGTGGAACGGGTCAAAAAGACAGCAAACAGGGAGACGCTCTTTTAAATGCTTACCACCTGAGCCAATGGTAGTTGAGCCAGGCGATGACGTCATTCTGTACTTCTACTGGGACCCACACCCGTTCGATTTTGACGGCTATGATTCCTTTCTGACCCAAAACGAAATAAGTTCACTTCATCGTGTTGTGTATGTTGCGAAAGCGACAGCAAGTGTGTGTGAGAGGACGTAAAATGAGACGAAAAGCAGCACAATTGTTTTTTGAAGTTTGTGATGAAAGAGCGACGTGTGCTGGTAGTGAGCGGTAACTACAACAAGGAAGCGCTCGTTTGCCTTTCTTAGAAATCACGTGACGCCAGTGGGCTGTTTTGACAGCCAAACGTCCACAAGGCCACTTTGACTGCTATACGTACGTCACGTCGCCGCCATATTCGATGTGGAAAAGTGAAGCAATGGCTGAAGCATTGAAGGCCAGATATATGATTAAGACTGAACTATGTTTTTTTTTTTTAAATTACTTAAAAAAGATCTATGAACTAGTAGTTAACTTCTTGACAGATACATTTAGTTAAAAAAAAAAAAAAAGATCTATGAGCTGAATTACAGTAATTGATTTCAAAATGTGTGAGCTGAACTTTGAAGTAGTTTGTGTAGAAAATGAACTTTCCCAACAATGATAGTTGCAATGTTGCCCTATGATATCTTACCTGGTTATGCATTTTCAGGCAATGAGATCGTGTTACTGCCAGACCCAGCCTGTCAAAACTTTGGTTCGCGTCCTTTCTGAGTATTATTTGCTGATGAGCAGTGAGGACAGCTACAGGAATTTTTTTTCGCTCCCAGTGGCTAAAGGGGGACTTGAATGATGCATGTGGGGGCAGAGAAAATCATTTATAATTATATTTTAGAAAATCAAATAATATATATACTGGTGCTTAAAAGGCATATTCAAGGATATGTTGTTGCTGTGGCTTAGTGTGCATCCATATGTTGTTGGATGAGAGTAACCAGTTGAAAATTCAAAAGATGTATTTGTTTATTTCTGTATGTATTTTTAATTGAAGACCTAGGTATAGGGTTTACTGGTGAACAAAATGAACAGGGAGAGTAGCCTTTTCATTGAATCTGGCTCTCTTCACCTTGTATTCAGAAAGTGTTATGTTCTTGTATTCCCCGTGTTCATGCATACTAAGAACGTGTTTCTTTCATTTTGTTAGACAGCTAGTTGTGCTGGAATAGAATTACTCAACTTGGCATTGAAAATCATGATGTTAGGCGTCAGGACGCTGACTCGGATCACTCAACTCTATATTCATAGAGCACTTCATAACTGCTTACAATGAAGAGTAGAGGCCAAAGAATTGAACCCTGTGGAACATCATACGTTCCGTTACAAGTGACTTTGTACATATCCGTACAACCACTTTCTTTTTTTGCTCGACATAGTTAGTTAGAATGGCTAACTGGTTAGCATGTTCACCTCCCAATGCTGACGACGCAAAATCCGGTCCCGTCAGGCTCTCAGGCCACCTTCATGAAGTCTATTTCTGATTGTTTGGCAGAGACATTCACACCAGTGGCCCGCTGGAGGTCATTCTGTACAGTGTGAGCAGTGCTCAACCTGTTCCGCCTCGCACAAATGAGCAGGTTTTCGTCCTGCTGATGGGTTGATCACCTTCTACGGCGCTCCAAATTGTCCCTAGGTGTGCTTGTGAGTGTGGATGGTTGTTCGTGTCTTTGTGCCCTGTGATTGGCTGGCAACCAGTTCAGGGTGTCCCCTGCCTACTACCCAGAGCCAGCTGAGATAGGCGCCAGCACCCCCCACGACCCTTGTGAGGAATAAGCGGTCAAGAAAATGGATGGATGGATATATAGCACCGTATTTTTTGCATTTATTGTCAATGTTTTTTCGTTCATACTATATATATTTTTTTTTTTTTACATTTATTGTATATGTTTTAAGGCTAACACCTCACCACACACTTTATACATGCACTGGATAGACATTTTCTCACATACTGGACGTACCTCGAATGCAACGGGCAAGGTCAGAACGTGACGTGCCATACAGAGTTGGAAAGGTCTGGTCGGATGGCTGTATGTCCCCGGTCGGACGTAGGGTTCGAGAGATACGGCTGTGCAAAGACCAAAAAACTAGACAAACCAAACAGCAAGGCAGCGAAAGATGAACCCGCGATAAAAGAGGGAACATATTAGGCCTTCAGCCAGAACATTTATGGTAAATGTAAAAACAATTCACGTACATTTGATATCATATCACGAAAGTAGGACATTTAAGAAGAAGGATGCACTGGTGATTTCCTCATGTCAAACAATTAATTTAAACACAAGTTAACAACAATGGTGGGTACACCACAACTAGAAATTTCAACGTCTCAATAACTCGTCATGTTCTCTTGAGCATCAATTACAGCTTGATGACGTCTCATGCTGTTCACAAGTCGACTCATTATAGTCTGCTGAGGCTAATGCCATTTTATACCACTAGATGGTAGTAAAGTCCATTAAATAGAATGCAACGTTGCACGCACACACACTATATATTTTCTCTATTCTTAGACTGGATTTAAAGTATTTATATTATGAAGTACAGTCTTACTACTCTTACTGTATTATACTAAAACAGTGTTTCCCAATCTTTACTTAGCCAAGAAACCCATTTTACATTCAAACACAGTGTCACAGTGCACAACTAAACAAACAAACAAAAAATGTTACAAAAAGTATGAGTAGTGTCACAATGATGATCTGGTTTCAGTTTAATTACAGATTGACTTTCCCAGTATGAAATATGGGCCTGTTAAGTTGACCAAAGCTATGATTCTGTTGTATGAATGACAACAGGTTTATTCAGGGTTTCTGTGGGTCATTAAACAGCATTAAAAGTTATTAAATGGATATTTGCTGAAATTAAGGCCTTAACTATCATTCAAATGCATTAAATAAAATGTCAAGAGGTATTAAATATTTATTTAAATATAATTGATGTAAAACCATTGCAGTGGTTCTCCTGCATTCCAAATTAGGAGGCGGCCACCTCCAGTAATTTAATGTGTACGACTAGATCATTTTTTTTTTTTTACTGATTGTAGTTAAAATAAACATAAAAATGTGAGCACGCACACGACTACCGGGTCGCAGCCTTCCAACTAGGAATTGCAGCTTTGGTGCCAAAGTACTTACCCCCGTAAGTGGTGCTGGTACAACACGTTTTTTAGTAAATGCATGAAGAACACGCAGGTGATTTTCAGTTTTTAGAAACAAGGTTTTGAGACTGGTATCGAGTACCACATCTGCTTCAATTTGAGCCAGGAAAAATGTGCGGGCTGGTTGAAGACTATTTTGGGGCAATATTGTACTTGTTTAGATTTACTTGTTGGCAGTCTGAGAATAAAGACGTCTACAATCAGCAGTGTGCGCCTTCATTGCGCCACAATATAGTTGTAGTTAAATTCAAACAAATTAAGTGTAATTGGATAATTCCTGCGACACCTCTATTGAGCTCACATGCACACTAAATTGCTATGGCACCCTGGTCGGCAATCACTGGTGAAAAATGTTACATCCACTCATCAATTTCCTGAACCACTTATTCCTCACAAGGGTCGCGGGGGTGCTGGAGTCTATCCCACTGGCTTTGGGCATTCAGTTCATAAAGCATTGTTCTATAACAGGGGTGTCCAAACTACGGCCCGGAGGCCATTTGTGGCCCGCCGTCCATTTTTTTTAGTGGCCCGCGACATATGCTAAGAATGGCATTTGACTCAGTTCAACTAAAATAAAAACAAAAATGTTTGGAGATGGTCAAAGTAAGAAGGGAAGGTGTCAAAAACACAGGTGCTATTAAAGGTTATTTTAGTTAACTAAAACTAACGAAAAAACTAAAATTCAAAAAACAATTTCGTTAACAAAATAAAATAAAATAAAGATGCTTTTTACTAACTGAAACTACTTTTTTTTTTTTTTTTTTTTTTTTTTTTTTTTACAAAACTAACTAAAATAAAATTAACTATAATTCTAGCAAAAACGTCCTTCATTTTAGTCTTTGGTAATTAATTTAATGCATGAGCCTTTGGGGTTGATTTGAAATGTAATTTTTAGTAGATTTATTTTTGATACAAACCGGAATAATGACGTCACACCCATGGTGTTTTTTAAATATTGCGCACAAGTAATACACATAAAAAAAACTAAAACTAATACTGAAACTAACTAAACTAAAACTAAGCATTTATTAAAGAACTAAAGCTAAGCATTTATTAAAGAACTAAAACTAATACAAAAACTAACAGAACCACCCTGAAAACTAATGAAAACTAACTAAATTAAAAAAACAAAACAAAAAAAAACAAAATAAAAACCAAAATGAAAAATTCCAAAACTATAATAATCCTACTGCCATATTACAAATAAATTGGTTTATATACTGTAGCATTTTTCTAAATATGCAAAAGCACAAATAAATTATTTGTACAATTTTTAGGACTAAACACAATTTCTCTTAATAACATTATGTGGCTCTTGCGTCCTTCTGATTTTCTGTATGTGGCCCTCAAATAAAAAAGTTTGGACACCCCTGTTCTAGAATGATTTGTAAGCCTCATGCAAAAATCCTCATACGCTCCAGTTTGCCCATTCACTTGTAATAAAAAGCAAACTCTGTTTGTCCAACCATTTTGTGGTGTAATCCACGTCTTTACCACTGACTCAAAAGCCAAGCCTTCGCTCTTTTCATCCATACAAAGAGGCTTTCTTCGATGCGCCTCCAGGCTCAGCTGGTGCCGGAACATCGTGCAGGATAACTTTTTCATCATCCTTTACGCAGCTTTCATTAGAAGGTGACCTTGAAAACAGAAAGGTTCTGATGAACTTGTATGTCGTCGTCCCTGCAGTCTGTACTTTGAGCTGAGGTGAATCTTTGGAAAGCTAGCAGAGGACAGGACACTTTTGCAGAAATATACCTGTAAAAACAAATGTCTGTTTTAATACACAAGCTAGACATAAAAAAGCCATTTTTTAAGTAAGGCGGAGTACACCCTGAACTGGTAGCCAGCCAATTGCAGGAACAACCATCCACACTCACAATCACACCAAGGGACAATACAGAGTTAACCTGCCATGCAGGTTTTTGGAATGTGGGAGGAGACCGGAGTACCCAGAGAAAACCCACGCAGGCACGGGGAGAACATGCAAACTCCACCCAGGAAGGCCAGAGCCTGGACTCGATCTTGTGTCCTCAGTACTGGGAGGCGAACATGCTAACCAGTGACCCATCGTGCCGCCAGCAGAAAAACAATTTCTGAAAATTGTAGTCAATTGTGCATTTTATGACAAATTTGCAATTTTGCATGGCTAGGCCGGCGTTGGTATACGTTAAGGTTTTCAAAAACCACTGCGTACAAATTGGGGTCACTACCTGGGGGTCAATGTGCACAAAATCAAATATTGTTGCCACAAAAGACTGTAATGACGCATCTCAGCCTCTGTTAGCACTAGAATAGAACCTTGGACAAAATCAAATTTCCGTTCCAAGGTCATTTTAAGGTCAAACACTATAGGTAATTCAGCCAAGAAGTAATGCAGAACTGCGACAATAAAGATGATGTTTGACTCACCTATCAAAACATTCTCAACTCATTTGCTCCCAATAACGTGTAAATACGTTGTTTGTTTTTTGTTTTTTTTTAATGTTGTAAGTGTCCCAAAGATGTATTTATACGTTGTTTTTTTTTTATGCTAGAGCACACAGAAGGCTTTGATGCAGCCTCTCAGCTGCAAAGAACGGTTGCAGAAATGATACACAAACGGCCAGCAGGTGGCAGCAGAGCAAAGGAGATCAACCAGGGCCATCTAGAAAAAAGCTAAATTACTTACAATTTTAAATAGATTTGTGAAAACTGATGAAACTTAGCTGTCTTCTAATGCTAATTGCTGCAAAACGTAAACAGATAGAAACATACTTTTTTTTTCCTGATTAAAGAAGAGACTTTAATCTTTCTTTTGGTAGGTTCCATGCTTTTATAGCAATTGAACACAATGTTCTGTGGACCTTGCAAAATCAGTCAAAATCCAGTCAAACAGCCGGGAGCAAACGGGATTGCTTCTGTGAAAATGGCTGGGAGTGAATGAGTTTTAAAGGTCAATTCGTAATGAAAAACATCATTTAACAGCATAACAGTTTTAACGATTTGTATATAACAAACAATCAAATATAACATTATTATAACAGTTTTTTTTTTTAAATTGTAATTTCATGCATTAATGTACCCCCTTTGCACAATAGGCTACAGTGGAATTTGCTTTCCATTCAGTATGAATGGGCGCTGGCGGCGAGCTTTGCATGCTGCTTGTGAAATCACCATTGCACGATCGCATCTATGGTACATGTGAAATAGTAGATATGGTTGAGTGTTGTGAAACTGTATTTTGGGCTTGACGGTGATTTTTAAATTTGTGCATATCGGCCACCAGGGGCCAACTCCAACTTGTGTGCATTTTTTTTAATTTTTTTTTTAAACCTTGTGTCCATTTACATATCCTCCTGACTACCAGCAATTCAAATTTGTCCTCTGTAGTGGACCTTTTTAAACCTGAATATATCCCACCCAGTGCATACAATTGAATTAACTCCTTTTGTGTTCTATATTCAGAGCTTTCCAATGATACCAAATGTGTTGGGGTGGGGCTTTGCTACCTTTGGTTGCATCATAAAAAAAATGGTTTCCCTCAGTGCAAGCACTTTTTAGGGAAGAGGAAAAGTGTATAACACTTTTTATTGTACAAATTTAGGCTTTAAATGTTGTTAGCATGTTTTCTATAAGACTCTTAAGAACACATTAAAGTATTGTTTGAATTATTTTAACTGTATTTGAGCCTAGCAAGTTTAAAAAAATGTCCTCTGTAGTGGGCACATCATAGCTTAAAAATAAAAACTTTTTTTGTTTTTCAAACATTTCTTTTGCAGTATTCCAGTTACTTCACAAAGATTGGGGAATATCAAAATAAACATATTGGACAATATTTGTTTTCCTGGAGGCTAACACCAAAACAAAATTACGAAAAACTTGTCACAAAGTGCACAATTTTTATGAATTCGTTTGCATTTAGATTTGAGCTTTGCAAGGATATTATGTCATTTAACACCACAAACAATTATTACGTGTATGTCTAGTATGTTTGATAAACAAGTTTGAGAGATTTGTCATGATAAGAGTTGACCAGTTTTCCGGGCAGGTTGAAAGGAAAGAGCGGGCGTGAGGAGCATTACAAGTGGGTTAAGCAGTGAAACAAGGATCAGTGATTTCCACAGATTTACAATGCCATTATAGTTTCAACTGTGCACCTCCATCCCACTTTGATGTGCGGAATAACAAATTCTGCATCGTGTGGTGTGACTTCCTTTAGCCTTTACAATCTCTCATCATAGAGTTGGCTTGCTCTAGCCAGAAGACAAAAAATGTGTTTTAAACTTGGATGAAAACCTCCCCCCACAGGAAACAAGAATCTCAAAGCAACCTGAGCACTGTTTGGGAGAAGAAGCGGTCGCATCTGCCTTTCATCTATTTCACTGAATGTATTAGCTGTCCGAAAATGCCAAAATACAAACATTTGTGACTTGGCCAGCTCATTTCAATCAGGACACCTGGACAAAATGAGATCGTCATGAGATATGTGGGGATGAGAAAAAGCGGCAAAAGGGACAGGCTGTGATTGTTGTGGATGTCTGGTGAGATGTTTATTGTCAAAAAAAAATAAATCACCCGTAGTAAAATGGGGCGGACGCAACTAAACCTAAAAGTACGTGATATTATTTTAACGGTCCGGCCCACTTGGGCATATAGTTGCCTCTGTGTGGCCCCTGAGATAATATGAGTTTGACACCCTTCCTTGAAGTCATTGCTGAGCCTTCAGATATGATTTTCTGTTTTCACTGGCCATGTCAGACTCATCTGTGACCACTCCCACAGTGGCGCAGGCCTCCTCTCAGATCTGCTGGCCTGTGCTTGCCTGAGAAATTACCAGCACTAGTTCAAACCCGCTTCAGACTTGGTGGAGAATTAATGATGCCATCTGATTTTCAGTTAGAACAGGATTTAGTTCACCTATGACCCTGAACAGGCTAAGCAACAGAAAGTAAATGTATTGATTGACCTTTTCAATTTTGAATTATTTGAGAACAATGTAATGGATCCACTTGGAGACATTGTGGCAGTACGAAAATGAAAATGAACCTATCGGAGCTCCAAGATTTTTTTTTTTTGTATTTTTAGTATCATACAAAGCAGTTGACTCCTCAAGGGTGTGATTTGCGCATGGACATCAATTATTCAGGGATGATAACAAATTAAGATGCTAAAAAGCACCTTGTATGAGAGAAAACATAACTCGGAGACTCTGGGAGCACGCATGAAGTATGTACACAAATCTGACCTACATTGTGCCTCTCCAGGGGGCCTGTTGCTATGGAGGAGAGCAGGATGGAGTGAAACAGAACCACTCATACACCTGAGCAAAAGCTACAAATGAGAGGAATCTCTGTCCTTTACCCATCACCAGAGCAGGTGGAAATGGCAAGGGGGAATAAATATGCACACTTGGCATCAAAATTCCTGACACATTCAGTTTAAGGAGATTCGCCCCACTTCCTGGCAACATGGAGAGAGTGAATGCAGAAAGTCTTTTTTTTTTCCCCCCTCCCCCATCAAGGCAACTCTTCACCATGTGTCTGCTCTAAGCAGTCTGATTAGTGTCTTGCTATATTATCTAAAATAATGCTGAAGGTCTTAAATGTATGATATTTAGTTTTATATTCAATATTATATTTAGATTTACATTTAATTATATTTATACTTCACTCCGAATTGTCCCTAGGTGTGCTTGTGGATGGTTGTTCGTCTCTGTGGGCCCTCCAATTAGCTGGCAACCAATTCAGGGTGTACACTGCCTGCTGCCCAAAGCCAGATGAGATAGGCTCCAGCACCCCCCGCAACCCTTGTGAGGAATAAGCGGTCAAGAAAATGGATGGATGGATATTTATACGTATATTTTAGGGGTGTCAGGCGATCAAAATTTTTAATTGTAATTAATCACATGACTTCAATCGTTAACTCACAATTAATAGTAAATTTTGTCTGTTCTAAATGTACAATAAAATGCACAATAATTTTTTTTCTACGTTTTCATACTCTTGTTAACATAAAAGTGGAAAAAATGTTTAACTAATAGAAATATGGCTGCATCTTTTAGTCATTTATACAGTAATTTCATTGGAATTCATAAAATTGAGTTAATATGAAAACAATGTATTTGTACTGTAAAAAAAAACAAGTGATATTGATTTGTGTTTTCTGCCACTAGATGGCATAATTGCATTTGTAAGAAAGCTCAGTGCATTTTACGCATTTTTTGTTTGTTTGTTTGTTTTTTTATGTAAGAGTATGCACAATGCTTTCATGCACCTTCTGCCATGAATATTGGCTTTAAGCAATGGTAGTTATTAACTCATTCACTGCCATTGACGGAAAAAGACGTCAATTTTTTTTTTTGCTGGTTTGGCAATGAATGTGTTAATAAATAACATAAAAAAAATCAAAGTGGCCCTTGCAGCTTTCTATTTTTCTGTATGTGGCCCTCAGAGGAAAAAGTTTGGACACCCCTGCTCTAAATGAACTGCAAAGATCCACAGCTGAGGTAGTGGAATCTGCCCATAGAACAACCATCAGGCGAGTGCTGCACAAATGTAGCCTGTATGGAAGGGTGGCAGAAGAAAGCCATTTCTAAAAGCAAGCCACAAGAAGTCACGTCTGCAGTTTGCCAGGAGCCATGTAGGAGACACCGCTGATGAATGGAAGAAGGTGCTCTGCTCCAATGAGACAAAAATTGAACTTTTTGGCCCGCATGACAAGCGCTATGTTGGCATAAAAACAACACTGCTCATCAGTGTCAACACACCATCCCCACTGTCATGGTGGTGGGGGAGCATCATGCTGTTGGGGTGCTTTTCTTCTGCAGGGACTGGGAAGATGGTGCGAGTGGAAGGGAAGATGGTTGACGCCAAATACAGGTCAATTATGAAAGTGATCCTATTTTCACAAATGCTCTCCAGCTAACCTATCTGTGCCGGAGCTTTTTTTGCAAGAAGCAATGGGCAAAAATTTCCGTTCTTTGAAGTGCAAAACTGATTGACATACCCAAAAGATTTGAAGCTGTAATTGCAACAAAAGGGGGTTCGCCAAAGTATTAATTCAGCGGGGGGATGAATAATTTTGCACAGCCTACTTTTCAGTGTTTTAGTTGTAAAACAAGTTCACTTCATGATTGTGTGCTACTTTGTGTTTAACTTTCACATAAAAATTTGTGATCGTTCCGTGCCAAAATGTAAAAAAAAATTCAACGGGGATGCATACTTTTGCAAGGTGCTGTACATAGGCTGTTTATATACAGTATTAGGGCTGTAAGTCGATCACAATTTTTACTCTTAATTAATTGCGAAATTTCCATAGTTCGATTGGAGTGGATTTTCAAATGTGGACCAAGACTCATACTGATGGGCATTTATTATTTCACCAACTGATCAGGTTCTCATCAATAGCTGTCAAACCATGAGCTCCAGCTGGATGATGGTACATGGGGCAAGATGTTAACTAATGATAGAGAGAGAGAGAGAGAGAGAGAGGTATTTTTTCTGCCACTACATGGCATTAGTGTTTCATGTTTGACATTTGTGAGCGAAACACTGGTGGATTCCTTGCCATCTGTTTACTGTGTAAATGACTAGTCCCCAGTCCCCACATCCATCCATTTTCTTGACCACTTATTCCTCACAAGGGTCGCGGAGGGTGCTGGCGCCTATCTCAGCTGGCTCTGGGCAGTAGGCGGGGGACACCCTGGACTGGTTGCCAGCCAATCGCAGGGCACACAGACACGAACAACCATCCACTCACAAGCACACCTAGGGACAATTCGGAGCGCCCAATTAACCTGCAATGCATGTCTTTGGAATGTGGGAGGAGACCGGAGTACCCGGAGAAGACCCACGCGGGCACGGGGAGAACATGCAAACTCCACCCAGGAAGGCCGGAGCCTGGACTCGAACCCGAGTCTTCAGAACTGGGAGGCGGACGTGCTAACCACTAGACCACCAGTCCCCACAAATACATAGAATTTTGCATCGTATTTATTATTGCTAAATTGTGTTATAGTGACTTTGCCCAGTGTTGTATGTTAAATAAAGCATGAACGACAATGTTTTTATATCAATTGTATTTAATTTTTAATGCTTCTGGCATTGTATTTAATGCTTTATAGTGTGATTTAAGGCTTTCATATCAAAATCAATTTAATGATTGACTTTATTGCTTTTTATGACCCACGGAGCTGTCAGTAGTTTGGGTTTCAATTGATCAATACTGAGTTATGTCTTCAAGTCTTCAAGATCTGGAATGTGTGATCCCTTTTGAACAGTGCATGAGTTGAAGTACAAAATGAAGTCATAGGAGACTGTGACACAGACCCAGTACTTACTGCTGTAGCTAGCTATGCTGCACCCAGCTTTTGAAGGAGAGAAGATGACTCGAGTTGAGTAATGGCAAATACGAGCAACATATATTTGAACTTGGTTTCCAGCATTAGAGCAAAGCCAATCTCATCTACTACTACCAGCTGTGTTGCTCTCCTGAGAGAGCCTCTGACCTGATTTATACTCCGTCGGTGTTTTCCTCATGACCTTCACAGGCAACCAACTATACCAGGGTGGGTTCAGCCCCTCGCCCCTCCTCCCACCCACCATCTGAATAGCATGGGCAGGAACTTCGGGAGTGTGTATGTCATCAGACCCGACCCGAAAGAACAATTTGTTTTGACAGCGGGGGATTTTTTTTTTTTTTTTTCTCCCTCTCTCGTGCCTCTCTTGCCTGGTGCTGAGACGATGTGTATTGGCATGCTTGAACCAGTATGCTTGTATAAAAACAAGTTCCCTGGAGGCTGCACTGTGTCTAGACCCCATCAAGGGGGAAACAAGAGGACAAGCTGTTAGATACGGTAGTGTAGCAAGTAGGACACAAGGCATTTTTATTTATTTATTTATTTTTTTAATAATCTACATCAGGGGTGTCCAAACTTTTTCATTTGAGGGCCACATACAGAAAATCAGACGGACGCAAGGGCCACATAATGTTCTGAAGAGAAATTGTCTTTAGTCCTAAAAATTGTACAAATAATTTATTTGTGCCTTTGCATATTTAGAAAAATGCTACAGTATATAAACCAATTTATTTGTAATATGGCAGTAGGGTTATTATAGTTTTGGAATTTTTCATTTTGGTTATTTTGTTTTGAATTTTTTATTTTTTTTATTTAGTTAGTTTTCATTAGTTTTCAGGGTGGTTCTGTTAGTTTTTGTATTAGTTTTAGTTCTTTAATAAATGCTTAGTTTTAGTTTAGTCAGTTTCAGTATTAGTTTTAGTTTTTTTATGTGTATTACTTGTGCGCAATATTTAAAAAACACCATGGGTGTGACGTCATTATTCCGGTTTATATCAAGATAAATCTACTAAAAATCACATTTAAAATCATCCCTAAAGGCTCATGCATTAAATTAATTACCAAAGACTAAAATGAAGGATATTTTTACTATAATTATAGTTAGTTTTATTTTAGTTAGTTTTGTAAACATAAAATGTAGTTTCAGTTAGTTTTCTTTTTTAAACAGCATCTTTGTTTTTATTTTATTTTGTTAACGAAATTGTTTTTGGAATTTTATTTATTTGTTAGTTTTAGTTAAGTAAAATACCCTTTAACTCTTTTACTGCCACACATTATAAAAAATTTAAAAAAACTTTAATATGACAAAGGCTTTGATCATTTACATCATCCTTGAAAATGTTCTGTTTCATCAAATTTCATACACATTGAGACCATTGAAAAGAAATACAATGCTGCCATCTGCTGGCTATAGATAGTGAGGGTTTTTGATTCCACAACTCATTGACCAGGCAGCATGTGCTGCACTTAGACGGTGAAACAAACAAACAAACAAAAAAAAAACGTATTAACGTTTATGGCGGCATACATTGTGATTTTACTAATCGTTATTAAACGTTTTTGGCGGTGAAAGAGTTAATAGCGCCTGTGTTTTTCAACACCTTCCCTTCTTACTTTGACCATATCCAAACATTTTTGTTTGGATGTGGTCAAATGCCATTTTTAACATATGTCGCGGGCCACTAAAAAATGGACGGCGGGCCACAAATGGCCCCCGGGCCGTAGTTTGGACACCCTTGATCTACATGTTAACCTGAAAAATGACCCTGACCATTCCCTGTCTTTGAACAACAAATGGTGTCCTAAACAGACACTGTAGGCCACACTTATCTCTGATCCAAATGACCCAATTAGATTTTATGCTCACACGAGGCCCGAATTGGATACAACTGTGCATGTGTAAATACCAACACTGAAAGATTACTCCCACCGCCCCACCCATATTTTATAATGGTTTTGAGTCACGTGTGGAAGTGTGATTAAAGATGTGGAGGTATTTCAAGCCTGACATCAAATATGGTTCAAGGGGGTGGGATGGGGGTGAGTATATCGAACTATGAGAAGAAAAGATGAAGTCTGATGTGAATTAGACTAATTGTCACAAACCGTACCAAAGAAAGGCCATAAATGCAAGACTGGAGGCAAACACGTAGTTTAATAGGCTGGGTTCCATATATAGGCTGGCAATCAGTCCATAAATATTTGGTCTTTTATCGCTCCTATGATGCTGCCTTCCAAGTTGTGTATTATATCCAGATGCTTATACCTGGAAATAAAATTGGAATGTTTGATCTATTGTCTTACCCTAACAAAATGTTCTCAGTCAGTGAAAATAAAAGAATTGCCACCACTGTTCCAATATTTTTGGATGGAAGTGAATATCTGTCACACACCTGAGCCTGGTCTGGGCACCATAATGTCTCTCCTTACATATCGTATTAGACACACTTAACGACTCTCAGGTGGGAGTGCCAGGGGCCAGGATAAAAATAGCCCAGCTTTCACGTCTATGAACATGAAGCCAGAAGAGAACCCATACATTTTCACATAGAAATACATTTTGGCATTGTAGGGAAATATATATTGACAATCCCATAGACATACAAAAATATAATACAATTGTTGGATTTTTGTTTTTACCTTTTTTATTGTCACTATTCAGCTGTGATTATGGAATCGTACAACATAGTGATGCAAAGTAAATAAAAAAATAAAAAAAAAATCATTAAAAAAATGGTAATTTTTCCGGCAGCTTTGGCACCAGAAAAATAATGTGAAGTAACACAAAATTATGTTCTCGTAAAAAAACAAAAAACGGTAATTCAGCTGGGGAGCCAGTAAGATACTGTGAAATAACGGAAAATTCCGTTCTCGTAACAGTTTTTTTTCTCCATAAAGTACAGTTTTCAACAAGATTGAATGTAATATAACAGTATATGACAAAAATACTGTGATTAATCTTTCAAAACATAGCCAATAACTGTTGAAAAACTACGGTTTAAAATTGTAACAGTTTACTGTTAGGGTAATTAATTGTGGGAATGCTGAAGCATTCCCGCATATGATTTTTATTCTCCACACTTTTTCGCCGCGTAACAACTCCCACATAATACTTCCAACTTACACTGTTCAAATTTCAATTAGCTTAAAAAATTCACACCTTCCGGTAGGGGTGTGAATTGCCTAGTACCTGACGATTCGATTCGTATCACGATTCACAGGTCACGATTCGATTCGATACCGATTAATCCCGATACGAATTTATAAATCGATTGTCGCGATTTTTTTTCATTCAAATTTAGAAAATACTAATCAGTAAGCTTGTAGAGTGTAAGATTTATATGAAAATGTATTTCAGTCTTATAGAGGTTGTAATCTGTTTCATGTTTGAACAGCATTAAAATAAAATATTAAGGCTTAATGTTCCGTTCATATAACATTCTTCCATGCTCAAGGTGTGAATCCTAAAAAAAAAAAAAAAAAAAAAAAAAAATCGATTCTGCCGATTATTGAATCGATTCGAGAATCGCGCGATGTAGTATCGCGATATATCGTCGAATCGATTTTTTTTTAACACCCCTACCTTCCGGGGTATATATCGTCTGATGCCACATTACTTACAGTATTTGCACAATTTAACTTGTAATATCAACTTTTCCGCCATTCATTTTCAATGGGACAGACATTGAACTTTTTCTAAGTATCACTTTCCATGCCCACTTCCATACATAAAACTTATCATCATTACCAGGTGTCTTACACTGCTTGGTGGCACAGTAACCGGGAGGTCATAATTTCATAATTTATCTCTCAATTTACTTCATAAGCATTCCACTTTAATTCAAATCTTAGCATTCACCTGTTAGCATTCAGCTTTCAGCATTCCCATGCAATTTCTCCAGAAATTGCACTTAGTCTAGTTTATATAGCATTTTTTCCCCCTTACGAGGCTTTCAAACCGCTTTACATTTTGACAACTCGTTCACCTTCTGATGACACAGCATCAGGTGTTAACTGATCAGTATCTTACTCAAGGGTACTTTGACATGTTCAACAAGGGGATCAAACCCACAACCTCAGGGATACCAGATGATAACTCTACTATTGTTACACGCTGCCACTGTTGTTTATCATTTTAGATCTCATGAAATGTACAGTACATGAAAGTGCTGATGCTTCAGCAGAAGCAGCATCTGTAAGTCCAATTGTTTGCTATGCGTATTATTCATCCTCTTAAGCGTTTCCCGTTACCTACATCTCATTAGATGTCCTTTCAAAATAAATGTCAATACAATGACAATGCTACCATCTAGGACATTACAGAAATTATTTTCACTTTTATAAAAGTCAATTCACAAAGAAATTATGGTAAAATTCCGAATTTTTATTCTTAATTGCTCAGAAAATATAATTTTTTTTAACTTTTTTTTTTTATAGGGTTTTTAATTGAATTCCTTTAAATAAGAGACAAATATTTGTCAAATTATGATACATTTGTTAACGTATTTAAACCATCAACATATGTATTTCGAATGGAGTTTTTTTGGTAAAAGAACAGAAATATTGTGTGTTTTTACAGTTACGATGATTTCATGTTATTTTATATCTGACATGTAAAATCAGAGTTTATTATTGCAACTTAAATGATGTTTTGAAAATACAGAAAAAAAACTGTAAAATAAAAAGTAAAATTCTGTTATATTACAGTTATTTTTAGAGTGTGCTTCACACTGTCACAAACTGTATCACATAATGAGACGCAGCGATTATAATAGCATGACACTGGATAGAGAAAGCTACATTATTTTGTCTGTCCTAAAACCCGGGGTCCGATTTAATACAAATAACCAGATTTCAGAAAGCATCAATAATAATCCCTTCAAGTGGATTGTAATAATATTTAGGCAGTTCTATCTATACTGTACTTTCAGCTCCAATTTCAAGTTTAATACCTATGCCGACACAAAATGAATGATCCTTAATAATCCTTTCATGGATTTTGATGCTCAATTTTAATTCTACATGCATGAGAAACATCGAATAAATATTGATATGGCCAAATTTGAAGAGTGGTTTCAAAAGCAATTTCCGAGCAACTCCAATACGTTTCTCCTAAAGTGGGAACACAAATTCGAACAGATGACTATCACATGTAGGAAAACAGGAGGAAACAGCTTCAGGAGAAAGGCTGCCCTCGTTTTATCACCTTCCACACTACACTTTTTATCTGTTTCCTGTTGTACTGCCTCCGCGTCAACATCCCGTGGTCACTTAAACCTGAAGGATGGGCCTCTGTAGTTCATGGAAAAGCCTTTTCACTACCTTTTAAGAAAAGGTGCTTCTAAAACACAAACTGTTTGGATTTGTAGACATAATATCCATTACGGACTTTTTGGATTAGCAAAAAAAAAAAGAAAAAAGAAAGAGAGCTAAATACTCATCTATTTGCACCTTAAATAAAAAAAAAAAAAAAATCAATTCAAAATGTTTAATATAGACGTACAGGATTTAGAAACACTTTATGTGCAATGTGAGGCAGATACATTCTTATTTTATACATGGTCCATGTGTAAAATTATGGAAGCGTAGCGCTGCCAATGTGGAGTAAAGATTTTTGGCTGGCGAGTATGTTCGAACATACTCGCAAATATTTTCGAACATATTGAAATATGTCTTAATATCTTTTAAAATGCAGCACTAGCCTTCTACAAACCCTGAATGAGTGTATATAGAGCACACGACACAAAAGTGTCAGTTCTTCCAGGTGTCTTTTATTTGTGCAATTCCTCAGAAGTGGCAGAGCGGAACATCTCAATCTGTTTAAACAGTAGAGATACCTTGAGGGGATTTTAACTTCAAGACCTCCCCCAGTCTTCAATGAAGGTGATAATGAAGTGGAAGTTGTGGCCACTTGTTACAATTTGTACTTTTCTGCATGCAAGGCTACAGTGATAAGGGACTATACAACAATACTGTACTATATTTAGCTTTAAAATGAATCATTCCCTCTGTGCCTACAGTAGGACAGGAAGTTTTTCAAAACAGTTTGTATGTGTGTCAGCCACACAGATAGAGGACCAAAACATCGTCTCCACTTACTTTATTTGCTTCAATTACTGAGCAGGCTAAAAAAAAAAAAGTACAGTGAGTTACATTTGTTGCTAAAATATTGAGGCTACAAAGTAAAGCACCCGTGCACAAAGATTATCTTAAGGAATGCAGGGCCATGCTGCACAAAAAGGACTTCCAGCATCTGTGCCGAACATGTGCCAAGTTACGTAACAGCTTGACAGCAGAAGTGTTTACTGACAGTTTGAATTTGGTCGGGTTGCTTCCAGTTAGACTTAACCTCAGTGCTTTTTTGTGTTTGTTTGTTTTTTACATAATGTGGCCATGCTGACTGGCTGACTCAAGCAGATGAGTCAAGTGTGTAATGGAATAAAAACGGTTGTTGACGAGAAAGCAGGACATACAAACACTCCCCTCCAAGCATTTATGATGCAATATGAGCTCTTATTTCCATGTACATAAGGATACACAATTAAGAAGATGTATTTAGAAGCATATTTGTAATGCATCAAGACAGACCCATTCATCACCAAACATTTCCATTCTTCTTTTGAAATGCCTTTCCAGCTTTTCTGCTTTTGTTTCTTTTGTGGGGTTACTCCCTTCACTCTGTTTTGGGGAATGTTACTGCTACGATCATGTGCTTCATCATCAATGAAAATTATTGAGTCTGCCCTGGAAAAATCCATGCAAGCTACAGCCATGCAAAAGCTGCATAACATTATCTCCACTGTGTTTCACTCATGAGCTTGCATGTTTGAGTTCAAGCAGATCGTTCATGTCGACAAAGTCCTTTCCACAACTTTGGGAAAGGGTTGTATTTGTCTCATTAGACCATAAAACTTTCTATTATAATTTTTGAGTCTCGTCTTCAACTTATGTAAATGCCGTATCGAAAGACGAAAGGCAAATAAGGCGCACATATAAGTGCTGGGCATAGACTATAGATATTTTTTTTAATATAGTACACAAAACTGACTCTCCTCATTATGTTTATATTTGCACTTTAGAGCTAGATTGTAAATTTTTTCTTGCAGTCTGCGCAGTAAAAGGAAAACACTGCAATCTGGAAAATTTATATTGGGCTTTTTTTTTTTTTTTTTTAATTACAAATTCAGCAAAAAATCTCATATCGTTCTTTGGAGTAAATCACGTGAGACATCTATTGCCTCGTAGGATTTGTGACTCGTCCCATGCCTAATACTTGTATATGCTGTACAGCACAGGCCAAAAGATTAGACACACCTTCTCATGTTATGCATTTTCTTTATTTTCATGACTTATTTAAATTGTAGATTCTCACTGAAGGATTCAAAACTATGAATGACTTTTTTATTTTATTATGTAAAAAAGTGCAATCATTGAAAGTGTCTGTTCAAAATAGTCACTCTTTGCGTTGATTTTTTTTTTTTGCACACTCATGGTATTCTCTAAACGAGCTTCAAGAGTTACCTGAAATGGTTTTCCAACAGTATTGAAAGAGGTGAGTTTGGCTCATTGTCTACTACTTTAAAGTCAGGATAATACAAACATCATTTATATCAAGAAAAGTCGTGATAAAGTAAAGGAAATGGTCCCACCATCTCAGTTTTGGACGACTTCATTGGTGCCGTTAGTGGGGTGGGATCACGGTGGCAGACTGCCAGGCTCTTCTCAGGAAACCGAGTCAGGCAGGGAGCGGTTCCTCCTCCCTTATCAGCACATCCTGCCCTCCACTGTGACGACCACACCGTTCACACCCTTCACAATCTCACGCTGACGAACACACTCTCATCAAACAGCTTGAGCAAATGTCACAATGTTTAGCCCTTGTGATGAATAGGCACACCTCGAATGGATGCGACTAATTACATTGTTTCAGCTTGAGGACAGCAAGCCTTCAAAGACTTGTCACTGAAAGGAGGGGATGCAATAAACAAACACTTTGGTTTCTGTTACACTGTGTCACTGGAGAAAAAAAAGTTTCAGGTTTAAATATATGCCTATAAACATAACGTCAATCAAGAATTATGCATTCCTTTACTACAAAAAAGGTCATGTGAGTGTTCGAAAAAGTTTTGAAATGATTCATTTTTATCTCATTTTTAATATCACAAAAGCGTAGACTTTTATAGCCACTGTATGAGTATCAACAACACACACTGTTGACTTTTAGGCTCAAAAAGTAAAGAGCCGTATGTGTTTCCTGGAAGTCAGATGGTCTGTTTGGGAACATGTGACCCCTGAAACCTTTCACAGTGCACTTTCCTGTGCTGGTTGCCAAGGACTGCAGAGGGAGAGGTTTACCATAACCTGACATGCCACTAAAATTGTAGTAAAAGCTTTTTTGAGCATGGAAATAAAATATTAGTGAAATCCCAGCACTCGTATGGATGTGATTTCTGCCTCGTTTTATTGTAATCACACCAATGAAAAACAATGAAAACTCTTGCTTAGAGCTAAACGGCCATGTTTCTGACACTCACTAGGCCGCTAAACTGACCTTACCGTAAACCACGCCCACATGGCCTAGTAAACCAATCAAGATGCAAGTGCACGTGCGTTCTGCTGCGGACAAACAAAAGCAATCCAGTTCCCGGTAGTGCATTGTGTGGTTGTCCAAAGCCAAGAAAAAAAAAAAAAAACAATAAAAAGATTAGACGCTGCAGCCACGGCTTGTGTAAGAGTGATAGCCGTTATCCCGATCGACTAACCGGCGTCCCGCTGTATTGACGAATCGCGATGGTCTTTATGCCATGCCTGCCCCATATTGCAAAGCAGTGGCTATTTGGAGTGACTTGTAAATACTATACAGTGCAGGCCTGTTCCTGATGTATTACATTAAGGAAGCAAAAAACAAAACAAAACTGTGTTGAACCAACAAAATGTCATCATTTTATTTTCTTTATGTATCTGAGATGTAATATCCACCATGAATTTTTAAAATCTATTTTCCCACTGCAGAATTTGTCCTCATTAACAACTCATTCACTGCCAGTCATTATAGAAAATTTTTACATTTCCAATACTCACGTGATATTACATTCAATAATTATATATAAACCGAATCTACCAAATGACAGAATAGAATAGAATGCTTTTTGTCCCGTCCTGTTCTTTTATAATTGACAGTAGAAAAATGTAGGTTTGCCAAAATACAGCCATTTCTCCCATGGACTCTGAAACTGTGTTTATTTCGTATAAAATGGGGCAATGATGTCATCTACCGGTGGTTGGGCATCAGTAAAGTTGTTTCCAAGTTTGATATTTACAGTGGAGCATGCTCAGATTCGCCCCCATTTAGCACCGCTCTAAAAAATACAATTGACAAGTATACTTGTCAAAGGCAGTGAATGAGTTAAATGAAATAAACACATAGCAAGAACGAAATAAGTGAACCTTGGCAGATGATGGCTGCTCAAAAGATGAAATGTAAGCTTAATAGGATCTTCAAAGTTGTTTTGGGCTTGAAGCTAAAAATCAGCATTTTTTTTTACCCGATTTAATCAGTTCAGATGTCAAACTTCATCAGATTTGAAAGGGTTAAATCTTGGATGATTCCCTTACCTGCGAATGGAATTTATTTTTCAACACTTCCTGAAAGTTTCAGATAAACATCTTTTTCCTAAGTCACTGGTTGCACTGGACCATTAAGATGTACATGGCAAAAACTTTCAATGTGTTTCTCTCAAAACAAGAGATTTCAACCTGCCAACAATGAAATTTCTCTCAAGTTGTCAATTCTTGAAGAACCACCTTGTATTATACATCATTTGAAAAGGAATTGCGTGTAGAATTCGAATATATGACTATCCCAGTTTTCAATTTTCGAGACTTAAGCCTGATTTTTGTGAAAACGCATCACGTATTTTACGTTATAATAAATTAACTGTGCTGGGTCTAGCAAAAATCCTTATCCGTCAGTGACCCATTCACAAGACCTGCTCTGTGAGGAAAACGCCTGTGGGTAGCTTTTGTTCTGAATTGGCACAGTATAAATAAACACTAGAGCTGATAATCTATGACTTTTGTCCCCAGGTACCGCGTGCAAAACAAATCGATTATCCTTCAAAATTCAAGTGTGCAAATTTTAAAGACTGGTTGGACCAGATAAAATGTGCAAGCATAACATGAGCATGTTCTTGTTTCACTTTAGACCTCGGGTGTCAAAATCAAAGCCCGGGGGTCAGATGCGGCCCGCGAAAGCAAATCATGTGTCAACTTCCATAACACTTGATAAAATTTATACCAACTGTAGTGTCGGTTGAAATAATGAAGCTTTACTAGTGGTCTGAAGTTTCCTTTTAATTCTCCTTTGTCTCATACATAAAAACCTCTTACACCGTAAGAGCTGGAAAATAACTCAACTCAACTCAACTTTATTTATGAAGCGCTTTAAGAACAGACATTGCTGTATACAAAGTGCTGTACATAAACATAAATATCAGTTTTGCAGTAAATAAGAACAAAGCAAACATTTTGAAGTGCAATACAAGTTTGTTTTTTGTTTTTTCAAGTAAATACATTTTACATCAGTAAATAAATAAGTAGGAAAGTAAATAAAGAGATAAATAAATACATAAATAGGTAGACTAAAACTCATACACACCACAAAACACCAGGAACAAGTCTCATGGTGCGCCAAAAGCCAAAGAATACAGATGTGTTTTAAAAGAGGATAACGAGGGGACTGCCTAATATTTAGTGGGAGGTCGTTCCAAAGGGAGGGACCGGCAACAGCAAAGGCTCGATCTCCTCTAAGCCTCCGCTTTGCCCTCGGTACCTCCAATTGTGTCTGGTCTGCTGACCTGAGGCACCGGGCAGGTGTGTAGGGGTGAGAGATCAGCGAGATAAGGTGGGACAAGACCATTTAGAGATTTGAAAACAAATAGAAGAATCTTAAAATGGATTCTAAATTTCATGGGCAGCCAGTGAAGAGAGGCCAGGATAGGGGTTACGTGTTCCCTCTTACGGGCACCAGTTAGGAGACCAGCAGCAGCATTTTGGACAAGCTGGAGACGCTGCAGCGAGGACTGGCTGATTCCAAAGTAAAGTGCATTACAGTAATCCAGCCGAGATGTAACAAAAGCATGGATTACCATTTCTAAGTGCTGCTGAGATAAGACTTTTTTTTTTTAACCTTAGCCAGCTGCCTAAGATGAATTTGACAACAGCGGCAATTTGCCGGTCCAGTTTAAAGTCGCTGTCCATCTTGACACCCAGGTTTGAGGCTGTTGGCTTCAGATATTGTGCCAGAGGACCCAAATCGGCAGGATGAGAAGAGCCGCTGGGACCAAAGACCATAACTTCTGTTTTCTTCTCATTGAAGTTCAAGAAATTTAAAGCCATCCAGGCTTTGATTTCTTCCAGACAGGACAAAAGAGGCCTCAATGAGAAAGTGTCATCCGCATAGCAGTGAAAAGAGATTCCATGTTTTCTAAGGATGGAGCCCAAGGGCAGTAAATATAATGAGAACAGAATGGGCCCTAATACAGATCCTTGCGGAACACCATATGACAGTGGGGCGGTGCGGGACTCGGAGCACCCAAGGCGAACACAGAATGTCCTGTCGGCCAAGTAGGATCGAAACCACTCAAGAGCACTGCCACCAATGCCCACCTACAGAATACTGTGGTCCACTGTATCAAACGCTGCAGTCAGGTCTAACAGTACGAGACATACATAGTGTACAGTGTCATTTGCCAGGAGGATGTCATTAAAAACCCGTTGTCCTTTTCAACAACATTTCAAAATGTCATGTGTAATAAATAATAATGTAGGGATTTTGCCTTTTTATATTAACTTGAACAAAACTACTATCCTTGACTTCTGATTTCCAAACTAGTAGCCTACCATAATCCATCAGTTTGTTGTGTAAATGTAATACGATACGATTAGATGATTAAATATTTATTTGGATTAACGGCTCTCTGAGGGAAGCTACAAAGTGGCTCATGACAAAAATGAGTTTGACGCCCCTGTCTTCCACAAATGCTACATCAGTCATTTTGGGTTGGATATTGCATACTTAATACCATCCATTCATTTTCTATCCCGCAAGTGTGACTCTCTGTCATTTATATGCTCACACTTTTACGAGAGAGGGTTCTTCTCAACACTTTTATCAGTTTATGAGGTCCACATAAATGTGTCTCAACTTGGAATATCCTCTTGAGTCTGAACTGAATAGTATTAGTTACCCTTCACAATAAAAGAAGCAAACAGCAGCAGCTGTCTCATTTATTTGTATTTCTTTATTCCAAACATGAGGCAAACACATAAACAGGATCAAATGCTTCTTTCGAGGCAATACTGTTCATTTCATAACAATACTGTTAAAGTCTTTTACAAAGTCATAAATAGAACCAGTTAAAGTGCATAGAGACACACCGGCTCTGATGGAAATGCAACTGTCTTTTCAGACAGACAATGCCAGCCTGTCTCTGAGAACGGATGCTTCCTGGGTTGACCTGCGGATGTTCTTCCAGAGCCAACAAAAGCCTGTCATGTAAAAGCATTAGACAAGACACATCCACAGGTGGGTCTGTGCTGGTGATAAAGAGACGCAGCGTCTGCCATGACACTGGGATCATGACACTTGGTCACGTTTAAAATGCCAAGTCAGATGTCACAGTTATAAAATGGCACAGTTGTAAATCAGTGCAGACTCAGGAATCCAGAACATGTTGAACAAATGTGGAACAGTAATTCATTCTCACGAAAGAGAGCAGTCACTATTGCTTGAACTTCAATTTTAGCTCCTTTTCCGAGCTAACCTGTAATGATCATGAGTCATTCACAAATTGACTAACATATTAGAGAAATATTACAGAAGTGAGGAACTACCAATGTAGAGAAAACAATGTTTGACTGGCAAAAACCTGCATGTTTAAACGCATTTGTAAACACATTCAAACATGTTTATATATGTTTGCAAGTACATTCGAATGTACTGATAATGCCACAGGCTATTGACTTGCGCATCTGCAAGTAAAAAAACAAAAACAAAACTTTTTCTTTTTTTTAGCAATTGGACTACATTATACCAATACATTAGTAGGGCCCGACCGATTAATCAGCCACCAATTATAATCAGCCACCAATTATAATCGGCCGATTATTGGCCTTCAAACATCGGCCAAAACAATCGGCCAATTGGGCCAAATGGCCGATTATTTCCCCCTTAAAACGTTACGAAGAAAACTGAAGTTTCCGACGTTGTGAAAGTGCCCTGAATGCACCATTTTGCTTTTGTAGCATTAGCAACTAGCAAGTGTGTAGCGTATGTTATTCTGGTTATTCTGTTGTCCCTTTAAGCTCTTTAACGACACCGCAGTTGGAGTTAACGGTCAAACTAACCACACAATGTAAAGAATTACATCCACTGTATATCTAAATACAAAACATGCTTCGTTTCTAAAACATCGCTAGCCTAGCACGAACAGCAAGTTAGCAAATGCTAACAGAAAGACAGGAAGTTAACGTTGACTTTGGGAGTGTTTTTTTTCTTCAAATAACGAATATCCACACACAAATCCTGTGGGAACACATACTCACAGATGATAACACTACGCAAAGGCACAAATTCTTCCCAACGTGTGAAAAACGAGTTATTTTAATAGAATTAAATCACAACCTTCTTCTGTACTCACTTTAAGTGTGCACGCCATGGATGCATGGCACCACACTGCCCCCAAGAGGCAAAAACGCACAGGAACAGTTATCTTGATTTATATAGCACTTTCAAACACCCTTAGCTGTCACTATTTGTATTATATATATTTTTAGTATTGGCAGATTAATCTATTTTTTTCTGCTAAAAATCAGTATCGGCCTCAAAAAGTGCATATCGGTCAGGCCCTAATTTATAGCATTTATCCAAAAGTATGTTCAAACGTATTTTCAAGTATGCTTAAACATATTTGCAAGTACATACGTTATATGTATTTGCAAATATGTTGAAGTGTATTTAAATACATTTGAACATATTTGCAAACGTGTTTAAATGTACTTTCGAGAACGTTTAAAAATATTTTCAAGGACTGGTACATGCAAATACGTTTAAACTTATTTTCAAGTATGTTTAAATATATTTGCAAGTATGTTCGGATGTACTTGCAAATATGTTTATATGTATTTCCAAATATGTTTTACACGTATTTAAACAAGTTCAGACATGTATAGTACGTTCTTACGTACGTATTTGCAAATGCATTTTCATTTATTTTCAAGTACATATAAACATATTTTCAAGTATATTTGAATGTACTTGAATATACGTTCAAAATAATGTATTTAAATATGTTTAAACATATTTGCAAATACATTTAAAGGAATTTGCCAGTCAAAAAAAAAGTTCACGCCACATTGGCAGTTTCAAAATCAATAAATAATCAGTCAGCATGTGTAGCTTTGCTTAAACTAATTTAGCATTTAGGAATGCTAACAGGTCGTAAAATAATGTTGGCCCAAAAAATGCATTTTTTTTTTTTTAACAAGAAAAGACATTTAGGTTGCATTTGTTCAATTTGAAACAATGGAAAAAGCCACTTACAAATTATGAGGAAAAAAAATGTAAACAGATTTTGGCAGGAAAGAAAATATGTTAACCAGAATACTAACAATTTGCCATGATAACGAGCCAGTTGATGTTAACTGTGCAAGATTAGAATGGTCAAGTCATGATCATACCATAACAGTTAACGAAAAATAATGTCTTATATTCATTTGTTTGTAGTAGTCCACCAGCAAAAGCTGAGTTTGCATGCTTTCTTTGTGCGAAAGGACACAATTTTCAAGATTCTGCTCTCATTACGACATAATATTTGTAGCTTCTTATTGTGTCATTGTCCATCTTGTATCCTGGAAAGCACACAATATTTGAGTAAAATATACATTTGATTGGCTGACTATACAGCATACTCCGTATTCTCCAAACAAGCTTTGGTGTAGTCAAAATACAAAAATTGATTGTTTTGGCAACATGAGATTGGCAGTGCACTTGTCATCTCTAACATTTTAATTGACGTATTAGTTCATTTTAATACTGTACTTCTACTGGACTGTTGCAATTTTTTTGACAGGATTGCTAGCATCCAAAGTCCACAGGGCAAAATTGATCAGATTGTTCTCGATTGGAGCCTAATGCTAACTGACCCGAACAAACGTTCCACTCGGAGACCAGACCACCGGATGACGGGAAATGGATCGCTTGCATGCCAAATTTTGTACTTCCAGCTACGCGTGCATCATCTCTTCTTCTTCTTTTTCTTTTGTTGTCGCAGCATCTTCCTCCTCTTTGTGATCATCGCATGCAGTTTCCCAAGGCCTTCCGGCAGGCCCTCGCCGATGATGGCGCAAGCCGGCTGCAGGTGCCAGGGTGTGGCCGCGCTGAGCTCGCCGAGGGCCAACAAGTTCTCCATCTCGGTCATGCTCAGCGAGTTCCTCAAGTCCTGTTTATTGGCCACCACCAGCACGGGAACTCCTTGGTTCTCCGCCAACCGCGTGATCTTGTGCAGTTCCGTCTTCGCCTCCTCGATGCGCTCGGCGTCCACAGAGTCCACCACGAACACGATGCCGTCGGCGCAGCGGGTGTATGAACGCCACAGAGGTCGCAGCTTCTCTTGACCTCCCACATCCCAGAAGTGGAAGGACGCCGTCCGCTGGCTATCCCCGAGTGACACTTTCACCTTCTCGGTGTTGAAGCCCTTTGTCGGGACGGTGTTCACAAACTCATTGAAACGCAGCCGATAGAGTACTGTGGTCTTACCGGCACAATCCAAACCAAGAATGACAATGTGTAGAGGCTGGAAAGACAGAAGGCAGGTGAATTCTGATAATCCATTCCCCATCTTGGTATCTGGAGCAGGAGGTCACTTAATATTCAGCAGGCTGCTTTCATTCTGCAGCAGCAGGAGCCTGCGGGGGTCAAGACGGTATGCATAATGAGTCAAAGCATACAAACATCAAGCACTCCCAGTCATTTACAACAAGACTAAACACCCAACAGGTGTATCTGCCTTTTCTATTAGACTACACATCCTCAAATAATCCTGGCAGAGAGATGAAAGAGATATAAAACAGCAGGGTGGATAGCAGACCATTTGCACATGTAGTCCCACAGCGTCAAAGGGGGATTTATACGCTAATTTCTACACAGAGGGTCGAAGTAAAAACAAATGGCTTTAGATTTGTCCTGAAATCCTACGAATATATTCTTGGGAGAGCAGAGAAAATAAAGCACTAACTTTCACATAACATGTTGCTCAGCAACAGAAGACATCTATTCAAATGTTCAACTTGTTAATGTCATACTAAGCAGTCAGTTGATACTTCAAGTGTATAAAATCTAAACGATTTAAAATTTGACTTAAGTTCTCAAACAATGGACAGTATATGGTTTAATTTTCGTGTATATGCACACTAAGCACACACAAATTATTTCCACACCCAGCTCATGGTTGATGGCGAACGGCGATGGCGTTCATTTTTTTTCTCTTTCTCCCAGGAGAAAAAGGAGGTTGATAGCAGATCCATAATCACAGCATGCACTCACAACAGACTGTTTTTTGTTTTGTTTTGTTTTTATTTTAATTATTATTATTATTCCTGAAATGTATTTAAATAAACTTGACTTAGAAGAGTTTTAGGTGGAAATTAGCTTGTATTTTCACCACTTTACCCACAAGTTGGTAGTAAAAGTTGTTTATTTAAAAAAAAAACAGTCAAAAGCTAAATGAGGTACGTCACAACTAATAAACAATGCTGCATGTTTACTGCGATAGCCAAAGTAGTCATAAATGTAGCATCCAATTAACGTTCTTTTGACGGTAGGTACAATGACGTTTATAAAATTATATAACTGGAGAAAAACTTACACTGACGGGAATGATTAGTCCATTACTAATTGGTCGCTGGTGCTCAGGAGTCATAAATGTAATTCCCTCTCCGCGCATCTACGCTCTGATATCTCGAGAGGAAACCAGAGCCTCCCAAGTCCCCATCTTCCCCGGAAACGACAAACTAACTGAATAAACAGAGAGTCTCCGGTAAAGATTTTCAAAGTAAAACGCCTATAAAGCCGGTGGTGTCACGAAAATGAAGAAAACAATCGATGCTACTTTTAAACTGCCATTAAATCACTCTTTTTTTAATCAGATTTAACTATCTAGGTGTTATATTATATTTTCAAACGTTAATCTAAATATTCATCTTTAATTTGAAAGACTGGTATGCGGTAAAAAAAATATACAACTTCTTGTTTATCATGTAACTACAGCTCAGATACCGCTACAGACACGCACAAACCTTGGCATTTGAATGCCACCCTCTGAACAGAAAATAAAGATTGTTCTATAATAGCACGCAACTGAAATCATTGCAGTTAACTATGTTGCCCAAAAGGCAAATCCAATTGTCTCGTATAATTCTCTAAAATTGGTTCCCTAATGTAATAGTAAAATCCCATACCTATTGCGGGGAAAACAAATACAAAGAGTTTACAAATACAAAAAGTAGCTTTGCTTTTGGTATAATTGTCTTAAATAGTAAATTAAGCAAATAATGATACTGGGACTAATAATAGTGTGGATGGATGAAGCAAAGTTATTGGTTTAATCTTGTTTTTGGTTCCATTTAATACAATTACTATAAAGGACCATTGAGAAATAGACCACTTGTGCACGCTTACAGGTATGGCCCTACTAGACAAGTAGTAACAAATGTAATGTAATGTTACTGACAGTTACTGTTTGGGGCCTTTTCACATCTTGGTGCTGCCCTCGTGTGGACGTTACAAGGAAACGTCAGAATGTCTGCTCGACTCCAATATAAAAAGTTTGTAGCTTCATGAGCCAACTATTGGAAATAAAAACACGTTAAACAGAACTAACAAAACTAGTACTTGTATTTTACTCTCAAATGTGTCAGATTTTAGTTCATAGTGAAGGAGTTGGAAAATCTTTTTTTTTTTTTTTTTAATTGGCTCAAAGTGTTGATAGGGCAAAAAGCTCACTCTGATCATTTTGTGCCCATGTCGCTAACAAGTAGCCTGAACGAGATGGTCCGAAATGGCCATTACGTCACGCAGGTCGCAGCCATATTTGGAGCCCTCTCTACCCCCCACCAAAGACCTAAGCGCCTTTAAACGGTCTATAAACCGAGTTTCCAAATGTGATGCTACAGTAAATCAGCTGAAACACCACAAACACAAAACATATCCAATATAAATGTAAAAATAAATATTGCATCATAAAAAAACAAATTCTATTTTTAAATGCAGATTCTGGTAGACAGGGTCAGAAAACACAGACATAGCAATTTACCTATCTTATAACAAAAAATATAGGCCTCCATATAAGAATTTGTTTAAATCCATTTATTCAAATTTAAATTCTATACACACAACAATTTGTAACACAGTCAAAACACATACAACACAATTACAAATCAATTAAACATTTTCAAAATGGAAAACAAAAAACAGAAAAAAACAACTGCCTAAATACATTAATTTAACAACTCACTGTGTATGTTAGGATAATAAAAAAAAAGTTCTTGAAATCAATCTGTACAATCAAATGCTTTTCAATGACAACTTTGTGAAAAATCTCAAGTGTTACTATGACTGCTGTTTTTGTTTTTTTGTTTTTTTAAGTATAGAAAATGTATTAGTGAAAATGTATGGAAAAATACAATGTGAAATTCTTTTAAAATGAGCTGGTGATGCATCAGTGGTTATAGGGTACACTGGTTTCATTTACCAACAGTTAAAAACAATCTTCATAATAAGAAAACAGTCAGCGGACTATTGACAGTGGGCTGAAATGAGGAAATCATTTTCAATTGTGGTTTAATATATATTTATCCACAAAACGTTAAAATCTCCCTTCAAGCACCCCCCCCCCCCCCCATTGCAACCGCCTGTTTTAAGTAATACCACTGCAAAAAGTCAGAACTGAAAAGTATTTTAAATACTAAAATGATAATTCAACATTATGTACTGTATATAGTAGTGTGGACAAAGCAGAATGTCCAGTGATAAAGTGCAGTTAAATAAACATCATTGTTAGCTTATTATTTTCATCATTCTATATTAACCAAATGAAGTTTGCTAACGAATGTGCTTGAAGAATTAGCTTGAGAGAACATAATGCTGAGATGCAACTTAGAAATACTTAAAGTGCATTATTGCCTATCGATGAATTTGTGACATATCAATCATCCATATGTTGGCCATTATACGCTACCAGCAGGCAAACAATTAAACATATATTATGGCTAATGATGAATGGAAAAATGAATGAAGGAATCATACTGCCACTTAAATGTCTCTGCATGTAATTTTGGATTTTTTTTAAAATCATTATTATACATATTTAGTGTTGATGAAATTAGTTAAACATGTAATTGTACTTGAAGGGTTTTGGACTGTAAAAAAATATGCAGGAAAATTGACATGAAAATGGCTAGTCACTCATCTTTTTTTTTTCCCTAAAAAAAAAAATCAAAATCAAAAGACTAATAATCAAAGTGTGGGTTATTATACACAGGTTTAGGGGGGGAAAAAACAGTTCACAAAACATTTGTGGCTGATTCAATCAGAAAAGTTAGACTGCAGTATCAACTTCCCACCAGTAGAGGGTACTAATACACTTTGAAACGTTCATTGGGAGCTAGAATCAAGTTCAATGAGATGCAGACAGAGACGTCTGAGTGGAAGATGGCCACAAATCCACACAGAGGGCCTCAACTGTGAGGCAGACATGATAATGCCTTGCTGACATATTCATTATTTTACTTTCTACTAACCTTGCTGTACCGTCCTATGTTTTTTTTTTTTTTTGCAAGTACCATAACGCTAGTCAAACGTTCATAAGAGACATTACAATTTGACAAAAATAGCTTTCCTGGGTTGATTCAGTCTGGATTCTCTTTTGTGGAAATCATACAAAAACTACATGATGCTTTATATGAGGTGTGACAACAAAGAGCCATACTATGCTTCAAGTGTTAGCGTCAGGTGGTCTGTTACTCGGGATGTGGGATGCTAAACGGCTTTGTCATCCCGCTGTTGGAAGTGGTGTTCCCTCCACAGTCGACATACTGGTACATCTCCTGTGACACTTGCTCAGCGTGGCTGAAGTATGTGGTGGTGACCGTCACTCTGTCGAGCGGGGTGAAAATGAGGGCATGGTCTATATACAGCCACGCCTATTCGAATGTTGAAATCCAAGAAAACTTACTGCATCATGAAGACAATGTTGTGCACCTTGATGGATTGCAGAGTACAGTAGTCACTGGGAATGGAAACAACATCGTCACGTTAATGACTACTTGGAAATGTACAAAAGACAAAACCACAACACATTACAAAGTTAATCCTTGGCATTAGTAAAGTATTTGCGCCCCCTGGTGGAGTTTAGAACAATACTATTCTCAACAAAATTCTGTCGAATACGAGCCAAGCAGCAAAATGCACCCATCTTTATCCACCTCACGGGGCGGCCATTTTGCCACTTGCTGTCGACTGAAAATGACATCACAGAGCATAACGGCTCAGCCTACGATCATGGCTCACATGTGTCTTCTGGGTTTGGTCATGTGACGTTCGCAAGCTGGGGCCGCATAGAACATAATTATGATAATAAGTACATGTTTGACTTGACTTCTCCTTTCCGGTTTTATTGCATGTGCTTTGTTTTTCTTTTTTAGGATTAGTCAAAACCAGTTCACCGCCTCATTTAGATAGATGGTATAAATCCCGTACTATACAGCACTAGTATGAAGATAAAAACTTTTCGTTATTGATTTAATAATAAAAAAATAATAAATCTTCTTATAATAATCATATCAGTGCGGATGCTGTGATGAACACAAAAGTGAAGACCAAACCATACAATACACTCCATTTTCAGTTTAAAGGGATACTTGACTCATTGAGCCATTTTCAGCAACAAAACGTTAATATTTTGTCCAGAAGTAATTTGGTAACTTCGTTATTTTTCATGTACAATTAATACCTTAAATTACTAATGTTTCCAATTGCTGTCGACTAAAGATGACGTCACCTGTGCTGAGGAAGTAGGTAATGACCAATCAGGGCTCAGTTTGATGACCAAAGTCAGAAAACAGGTGAACCATGATTAGTTGTTACCTACTTCCTCAGCACAGGTGATGTCATCTTCAGTCGACAGCAAGTAAAAAAAACAAAAAAACAAATAGTTTTTAAAGTTATTAATTCTACAAGAAAAAATAATGTTATCAAATTCACTGTGGAAAAAATATGAACTTTTTTCTGCTCAAAATCGCTCGATGAGTCAATTATCCCTTTAACGACTGACTTGGCCTACAATCACAAGAAGGAGTCATGTCATTTTGCATCCATCCAAATTCTGTTTTCTTGCATCTGGCTTTTTTTTTTTTTTTTTACCTTTATTTTGCCTGGCAAGACAGATTAAATGAATACTTGACTTATTGAGCCATTTTCAGCAGTAAAAAGTTAATATTTAGTCTATAATTAATGTGGTAACTTGATTTTTTTCATGCACAATTAATACCTTTAACTCATTCACTCCCAGCCATTTTCACAATCCCGTTCGCTCCCGGCTGTTTTACTGGATTTTGACTGATTTTGCAAGGCCCACAGAATATTGTGTTCTATTGCTATAAAAGCATGGAACCTATTAAAAGAAAGATTAAAGTTTCTTCTTTCATAAGGAAAAAAAAAAGAAGTATATTTCTATCTGTTTCCATTTTGCAGCAATGAGCATAAGAGGAGAGCTAAGTTGAATCAGTTTTCACAAATCTATTTAAAATTGTGAGTAATTGAGCTCTGCTGCCACCTGCTGGCTGGTTTGTGTAGTAACTACCATTTCTGCAACCGTTGTTTGCAGTTGAGAGGCTGCATCAAAGCCTTCTGAATAGCATAAAACAAAACAAAACAAAACAAAAACGTATAAATAAGTCTTTGGGACACTTAAAACATTAAAAAAACAAAACAAAACGTATTTACACGTTATTGGGAGCAAATGAGTTAAAAAGTAATTTTTCTACTTGCTGTCGACTGATGATGATGACATCACCTGTGCTGAGGAAGTAGGTAACGGCCAATCATGGCTCAGTTTACTGCCCAAACCCAGAAAACAGGTGAGCCATGATTAGTCGCTACCTACTTCCTCAGCACAGGTGATGTCATCAGTTGACAGCAAATAGAAAAATGTACTTTTTAAATATATTAATTGTACATGAAAAATAATCAAGTTATCAAATTCAATTTGGACAAAACTTTTGCTGCTCAAAATGGCCCAATGAGTCAAGTGTTCCTTTAAGTGCTTAACTTATTCATCAGTTCCATTAGAAAACTAAACAATTAATCTCATGATTAAAAAGCACCCCATAACTAAGATATCTCTCCCTGTGGTTTGGCTAGACACATACAGTACACACATAAAATAAAAGTCAATACTTACTACATGTAGCTCATCTCATCTGCTATGACGGTGGGGACCATATAGTCAATCTGCCAACACAGACAAGAAAGAGAGGTCACATTTCTCACGCCTCGTTTCATCATGTTTGATCTGATTGGTACCTGCTTCATGTCCAGCGGGCCAATGGCAGTACTGTTAATGATCCGAGATTTCCCAATCACAGTGTTGACGAACTCCACCTGAGCTGTGATGTTGGCCACCTCCACTGAGTAGTAGTTGTTGTTGGTGATGTTGAGAGTGTTCTGAAGAGGAAGTGGATACACAAATAGTATCACCAACATCTCCCACAACTCTTCCTTCCTTCCTTCCTTACCGTGATGTTCAGATAGACGCTGTGCTTCTCCTTGTCGTAGCTAACGTAAACTGACTTCACCCCGACGTAGGTCACATCGATGGATCGGGGGAAGAGGAAAAAGACAGCCAGACTGGATAACAGCAGGCACACAAAAACTGATGCTGTTACATACAACTTCCTGTGGACGACACAAACACAACTTCATGAGTCTCCTACTCAGGCACTGTTTCTCAGCCCCAGTCCAGCATGTTTTCCATGTTTCTCTCACCCAACACACCTGAGGATCGTTATCAGGCTTCATGAAAGCTCGCTGATTATCTGTTCGTTTGAAACACCTGTGTTTGCTGTGGGAGACATGGAAAAACGGCTAGATAGGGGTACTCGAGGACCCCAGTTGAGGACCACTGTACTAATGTTGCATTCGAGAATGGTCGGAAGTCGGATATATCCGAGTTGGTTATTCCCAATTCCGACCTGGAAACGGTCGAGATGAAAGTAAACAACCAAAATGGCGGATAGTGGTAAATTGTTTTTTATTTTGGTTCTTAAAACTCATTTTTGACCTCCAGCAAACTTACCTTCCCGTAACTTTGCTTCATTTATTGTTTTTATCTTATTTCATAAGCATTCCATACAGTTCAGTAGTTCACCATATAATTTTATGCCAGGAGATAGCGGCATACTGTCACGTATGTTGCGTTACATGAAGTTATGTCGACCATTTATGAATGAAGAACGCTATCTAGTTTTATCCATCCTTCCGACTTCCGACCCTCCTCGAATGCAGCATAACGTATAATTTACCAGGATGCACTGCATAGCAAGTCTAATTTAATGCACCCTAAAACAATTTAATGCCCAAGTCAGACGCATACATACATATTAGGGCTGTCAAAATGAGTGTGCTAATTTTGAGTGAATTAAGAGTTCCTTTAACACCACTCATTTTTTTAAACGTATGATTAACTCATTTGCTGCCAATAACTTAGAAATACATTTTTTTTTTATGTTTTAAGTGTCCCAAAGACATATTTATACTTTTTTTTATTTTATTTTTTGGTAGTTGTTTTTATGCTAGAGCATACAGAAGGCTTTGATGCAGCCTCTCAACTGCAAAGAACGGTTGCAGAAATTGTAGTTATTACACAAACGGCCAGCAGGGGGGCAGCAGAGCAAAGGAGATCAACCAGGGCCATGTAGAAAAAAAAAGCTAAATTACTTGAAATTTTAAACAGATTTGTGAAAATTGATGAAACTTAGCTATATTCTTGTGCAAATTGCTGCAAATGGAAACAGATAGAATATATATTTTTTCCTAATGAAAGAAGAGGCTTTAATCTTTCTTTTGATAGGTTCCATGCTTTTATAGCAATAGAACACAATATTCTGTGGGTCTTGCAAAATCAGTCAAAATACAGTAAAGCAGCCGGGAGCGAACGGGATTGCTTCTGTGAAAATGGCTGTGAGCGAAAGAGTTAATGACCGCCCCTTACCTGGAAAGCCTGTACTGAGGGATTTCCAGTTGCAACAGACACTTCCAGGTCAAAATTTAGCAGTAATGAATTTAATAATAATAATAATGCATATAATTTATGGAGACTGTGTCAAGTTGTATTTTACAATTTTAAAAATGTGCAGAATTTCACAAGTTACCTCATGTTAAAGATTAGATAGCTCTTAATATGAAAAGAAAACTGCACTGAGCTGTCACCGTCTTACAAATGCAATTATGCCATCTAGTGGCAGATGGTCACACATTAATGTCACTCGTTTTTTGTTTTTTTTTCCAGTTTTTTTTTTTTTTACAGTACAGTACATCTTTTTAATTTCAACTCAATGTTGTGAATTATTATGAAATTACTGGATCAATGGCTAAAAGATGCAGTCATATTTCTTCTAGTTTCAATATGTTTTCCACTTTTATGTTAACAAGAGTATGAAAACTTAGGGAAAAAGTATTTTATTGTGCATTTTATTGTACATTTGGAAACAAAATATTGTACATTTTATTGTTGATTTGGAAAATATTTTGTATTGTACATTTGGGGAAAAAAATTGTATATTTTTTTATTTAGAACAGATAAAATTTGCGATTATTCGTGAGTTAAGTATTGAAGTCGTGCAATTAATTACAATTAAAAATTTTAATCGCCTGACAACCTGAATACAAATACACACAGATACATGCATACAGTATATGCATATACTGTTTATATAGGAGTGCTTTCAGTTGATTACAATTTTAAATCATAATTAATTGCATAATTTCCATTGTTAATCCATTCATCCAATTTCTTAACTGCTTGCTCCGCACAAGGGTCGTGGGGTGCTGGAGCTGGAGCCTATCCCAGTTGGCTTCGGGCAGTAGGCGGGGTATACCCTGAACTGGTCGCCAGCCAATCGCAGTTCCATAGATTGATAAAGCATTTCAGCGCAATTTGACCGTCAGCTCATTTTCAATGTACAGTATCTGTTGCCCCTCAGCCACTGTCTCTCGAGTGCGTGACAAAATTGCGTGCTACAAAATTGTGATCGTATAAAAAGGTGCTTTTTACTTACCCACCAGCAACTGTTCTTTGCACATTGTTTACGTTCTGCCTTTTTTTTTTTTTTTTAAACCATGACTAACAGCCAAATTGTGTGCAAGAGATTTGCTACTTTGATTAGACTACTTGAAAACAGAAGTGTGGCTTTTGTTATTGTTTTGTGTTGCCATTAAATAATTGCCAGGGTTTTTGCAGCTTTATAATTTATATTTTTCTTTACAAAATGCATTTATTACCAGTAGGAGGGGTACACCCTGAACTGGTTGCCAGCCAATCCAGGATTACCATGATCATTTTCACAAATAAGTGCATTTATCAAATATGTCTTTCATTTCCCATGTAAATTAATTTGTATTTCTTATTCATACAAAATCGTGATAAAATCTAAATTGTGAATTTATAATTAAGAAAAATCATGATATTCTATTTTTACAAGATCGCCCACTCCTACGGACCTACATCAATGGAATGGCCAAAGGTAGAATACTGGTCGGTTAGCCTATAGTGACAAATGCACCACAAGAATTAACCAACCGCTAGAAGAAGAAAAAGTAGAAGAAGCAGAAGTATGGCAACTCACGTGTTATGTACTGTATGACGTTAGTTTGCTGCTGCCTTTCACGGGAACAAATGAAGGGACCGTCTTCCCAGCTAGCTTGCTACTGCAGTTTAACATGCATCACAGCCACAAAAAGGATTTTACTCGACAGCACCAAAAGGCACAAAAAACTGACCAGGATTCTACCTTTGGCCTCAATGAAATGCAGGTTTCTTGGCTTAAGGCATTTTAAACTATAAAAAGAAAAACTTTTCTGTAGTTGGATGCAAAATTTCAAAATCCAACTGGAACTCAATTTATAGTCGAGTAAAAATTTATATGTTTTTTGTTTTCTTTTACATGATGCACTTTTTGACTGGTTCGACTTATGGTATACTGCAGAGCGACTCATGGTAATTGAACACACTCACGTTTTATGTTACAATACATCCCAGTCATACAACAATATTGCTGCAGCTATGACCACCTGCACTACTACACTATTAAATACATTTCCGGCTGCAGTCCATACAAAGATAAATCTACATACGTCCTCCTAGGGCGAAGCCTTTGGTCACTGTATGGAATTAATGCCACAAGTTGATTTTCCTGTCCTGTAAGAATAAATAAAAAAATAAATAAAATAAAAACACATTTAAAAAAAATCAGATTTAAAGTGCACCAGGACAGTTGGTATTCTAAGTGCTTCACTATTTCCACACATTGTTTACAGCCTTATTTCCACCAACAAACACAATAAAAGTCCCGAAGCTTCTCCATACCACACTACAATGAACATGAACACTAATTTTTATTTCAACAACATATTTACTTAGTTCTGTAATTTCACAATGATATAAAATTGAAACTAACTTAGTCTTTAGAGTTTTTTCAACAGACAACAAGCAGGGGTTACCTCTCGGGATCCTCCCAGTGCCCTGACATGTAGGACACGTCACACTGTCTCGTCCTGTGAACTCCACATATGGAAATTGGGAAACATCTCCACTCTTCCCATCTTCTGTTGGACTGTCTTCCAGGTGAGAGGTGAGGCCATCCTGACCCTCGTGATACACAGTGTGTTTCAGGAACTGGGAAAATGACTTGCCCATTGTAACACCTGGAAATGTAGACGTGGCAGTCTGAGAATGGGTTGCGCAATTTGCCAGCAAAAAATTATGTAATTTATTCCATTATGCTATACAGTTAGTGTTAGTTGATATAACTGATATCATGTACTTTTATCTTTTTTATTTTTTTAACCTTTATATAACCAGGAATGTCCCATTATTTTGCAAGGGAGTCCTAGCAAAGGGGCAGAAAAAGTTACCGTTTCTTATGTGCTCTCAGTCTGGATTTCAAGTCATTTGATGAGATAAGTTTGATGAGATAAGTTTAGTTAGTTAGTTTCTACCAGTGCTCTATAGGAAGTAAGGATGCACGATAATATCGATGGCCAATAATTAGCGGCAATTATTGACCAATTTAACATCAAACAGATAAACCAGATAATAAAGAAATCTGCCGATAATAATAGACTCAACGCAAGTTGTGTCCAAGTCCTCAACCCCTCCCCCCTCTTATGGTAGTGTCGCATATTTGTGACATCATAATGCACGCGACCTCGTGTTGACAGAAGATGCATCATGCCGATATGGCAGTCGCCAGTGTGGGCTTTGTTTACGGAGTCTCCCCAACATGTTTTTTGTTGCATTTAACTCAAAATTAGTTACTGGTTGTCTTTGAAGTAGTCATATCAATAAAATTCAGCTTCATAGTACATTACACAATGTTTCAATATATTTGTTTGTACATGTTAGACTTATAGTAGGATTCAAAAGTACATTTGTATTCAAGTTAATTTCACAAACAATTATCGGCTTACTTTTCGGTTATCTGCACTTTCTAAATTTTTGGTTTATCGATATCTGTTGAAAACAGCATTATCGTGCATCCCTAGCAGGACGTTATATGTAGAAGGGACAGGAAAGACAAAAGCTCCTTCCCCAACTTAGTCTGGGCAAGTAAAACAGTTATTTGACTGCAAACTGCAATAATGAAAATGTAAGACAACATTAGTCCATGAATCGCCTTGTCGATAAGAGTATCAGTGAGCCAAGGTCCTGTTGAACAAAGAAGGCCATCCCATTCAAGATTACAGTTACACATTGATGGGTCAAGGCCCAACCTTTAGTAATACACCTCAGATAAGCATGACACACGAAGTCAATATTTCTCAGAAATCGACTTACAGCTTTCACATATAACAGGTCTCCATGGATTTTAAAAATAAATAATAAAAAAAAAAAAGTTGCAGTGACAAGGCAATTTTTAATCTCAAAAGAAAAACATTTATTTACTAAGGGGGAAAAAAAGACAACCCAAGTTCGTAGTTTATTTACAATATTTCAATATGGAGTTTGAAAGTGAGAGCATTAACAAGATCGCAAGATACTAAGATATTAGGAAAGAGAATCTTCCTCAATTTAATTTCACTTCCCTGAAGAGTGGACACTGTGAAGAGTACTCGCGCACACCTTCTTAGAATTTGAAAACAATTATTTTGGTTTTGTAAGTTTTATGGACTAGTTTTAGCTGAAAGCTTTCTGTAGAGATTCAACATTAGTTGGGGATAAGACAAACCATTAAATTGTGTCAGCTGCATTAAAGTGCATATCAGCTTCGGACACATTGGGTCCCAAATCATTACGTAAGTGTCAGTACAATAAATGAATGACCGAATCAGAATCCCTGGATAGGAGTATTTGACTGGGCCAGGTACCAATGGAAACGGAACAAACCCTGTGTAAATTTGCGCGATATAGAAACAAATACATAATCCAAAGTCAGTCATTTGAACGTACCAAAATTATATCTACGATGTTATGACTGATGCTAATGTTCCTGCTAGCTGGATGCCAGGTGGCTAATAATACCGTAGGCCAGTCAACACCGAAAATTACAATATTAAATATTCAATTAGCCAACCAAACCGATTGTCATTGATTTGTCATCTTATTGACACATCATATTTACCATCTCGATGTCAGCTAACAAACCAACAAAATAAACAATTGTATTGCAATGAAAAGAAGGACGAGACTAGATAGACGAGATACTAAATCATGAAATGTAATACAAATATACAATAACTACAACAACAACAAAAAAGTCTGAACTAGTGAGCAAGAAATTTACCTGCGTCAATTCAGCAGATTCGCAAGTCGTGTGTGTACTGTGTGTACCTCGTACAGTACTGCGTTTTGTTTTACCAACCTAGAAAGGGACATGCGCAGATGACTCGTCTTCTTCCCTTGGCGTTTAATGCCAGTTGCCAAATAGATTGCAAGCGCATTACCGCCATCTTGTGGTATTGATTGTGGCAACTGAACAAATCTGTTGCCTTTACAAAAATCTAACATTTGACTGATTTTGCAGTATTTTTTCGGTAGATCACTCATGTGTCTTCTTTCCAGAGCAGACACTGTATTTGGCAATTTCAAGATATATTAGAAGTGTCACTGAAGCCAAAATAGTCCAATCCAGTGCATTCAAATAATTGTTTCTTTGTTTTTAATCTACCACGCGTCAAACTAACCCACTGCGTTTGCCACTTTTTCCGAATTTTACTTTTTAATGTATGCCTTGTATCACTAGGTTTTATGAAAACTTAAAGCTTAAAGGAATACTTGATTCATTGAGCCATGATCAGCAGTAAAAAGTAAATATTTTGTCTATAATGAATGTGATAACTTCATTATTTTTCATGTGCAATTCATTCTATTAGTTCACCACCAGATGGCACAACCAAATGGATGGACATATTATCCATCCATCCATTTTCTTGACCGCTTATTCCTCACAAGGGTCGCGGGGGGCGTGCTGGAGCCTATCTCAGCTGGCTTTGGGCAGTAGGTGGGGTACACCCTGAACTGGTCGCCAGCAAATCGCCGCAATTAATACCTTTAAAAACGAATTTTCCACTTGCAGTCGCCTGAAGATGACATCACCTGTGCTGAGGAAGTAGGTAACGACCAATCATGGCTCAGTTTACTGACCAAACCCAAAAAACAGGTGAACCATGATTGGTCGTTATCTACTTCCTCAGCACAGGTGATGTCATCTTCAGTCGACAGCAAGTGGAAAAAAAAAATAGTTTTTAAAGGTATTAATTGTACATGAAAAAAAAAACAAGTTATCAAATTCATTCTGGACAAAATATAAACTTTTGACAGCTAAAAATGGCTGAATGAGTCAAGATATATGTAAAAGTCTTTTCAAAATTAATTTTCAATTAAATATGAGAATACTATTACTGGACTCTTGAAAATTTGAGTCAGACTAATTTGGCTCATATACTATAAATCTCTTGGTTCGTATTATGGACTGTCTGCACAATAATAATAATAATAATAATAATAATAATAATAATAATATATTATTATTATAAACTGTTAAAAACAGTTATAAACTATTATAAATTGTTTATAATTGTTTATTATTATTATTATTATAACAATAATAATATACTAATATAATAATAATAATATATTATTATTATTATTATTATTATTATTAATAATAATAATAATAATAATAATAATAATAATAATAATACTAATAGGACGCAAGATTGAGTTCAGCTTCCGGTGGAGTTTGCATGTTCTCCCCGTGCCTGCGTGGATCTTCTCGGGGTACTGAGTTTGAAAGTTTTAGTTTTTCTTTTTTTTTTGTGTGTGAAATTTTTTGTTTTACTTTAGTTTGTATTAGTTTCAGTATTAGTGTTTTAGTTTGTAATATATGGAGTTTTTGAGTGACTGCAGGTTTAAAAAAAAAAAAAAAAAGGCAGTTTAAATAAATTGCAATTTTCAAGTAACTGTTAGACCTTGAGAATTTTAGCGGTTCCTCAACTGAGCACCATAAGTTGTTGTCTAGTTCTTATTTTGGTATTGAGAACAGAAAGTAGTGGATTTGTGCAAAGAGCCCATGAATGATTTTGTGTTATGTGAAGATACTTAAGCACGGTCTTCCGTTTTCACTCAGGAAATGCACTATATAAATACGAATTTGTCGGCTGCATGACGTCACTCCCGCAGCAACTTGACAGCACGCACGGATTTTTTTTTTCCATTCACTCACTCACACATGTAAGCTTGTGTGAGTGAGTGAGTACGTGAGTGAAAAAAAATCTGTACGTGCTGTCAAGTTGCGAGTGACGTCACGTAGCCGATAATTTCGACAACTTAAAATTTGACCACAATGCAATCTTATCTTTCTGCACTCATATTGTGGCAGTCAGAACCATCAGTCAAGACCAAAAAGTGTCTCTCCAATTATCCAGCAGAGGGTGATAGATGCCATTACATGTCATGATATTCCTTATAGGGAAATTCTGGCTTTTACCAAACAAACAATGAAGTCAGGAAATTTCTTTCTTAAGACTTATCTCTACTAAACGGAATATGACATTTAAACTACACTGTGAACAAATAATCTTTGGGCACTTTTTCTGTATTGTATGTATGTATATATGTATGTATTCTTATTTCTTTTTATTTCATTGGCTCGCATGCTTTGCTTTTTTTTTGTCATTACCATTTTTTGTTTTGTATTTATGTTTTGTTTTCATTCTGGTTTCGTTATGTTGTAGGGCATTTCCTGGTATTGTCTCTCCAACGTATTTCTTTATTTGAAAAAACAACACAAAAACTTTAGTAGCTGACATCACGAGCACTACATGAGGTACATTTTTCAACTAGTTTGAAACACCTGACAAACACAAATGTTTTCAAACATAATTAGAATAAATGAGAATTTCTTGTATTGTAATTACAAATCTGTTTTGTAAAACTACACATTTTTTTTCAACACAGATAAAAGCACCAAGTACAGTTATTGCAGCCCCTGGCCGCTTCGCCTGTGCCGCTGCCGCCGCAGCCCCTGGCAGCTTCGCCTGTGCCGCTGCCGCAGCAGCCCCTGGCAGCTTCGCCTGTGCCGCTGCCGCAGCATCCCCTGGCAGCTTCGCCTGTGCTGGCTCCACGGCGGCCTCGGCCACAAGTCCCAGTCTCTGCTCCAGCGGCACCCGCCCTGTGCCCTCCACCTCCTCGTCCGGCGGCGCACGGAATGCGGCCGCCACCTCCTGTTCCTCGTCCGGCGGCGCATGGAATGCGGCCGCCACCTCCTGTTCCTCGTCAGGCGGCGCATGGAATGCGGCCGCCACCTCCTGTTCCTCGTCCGGCGGCGCATGGAATGCGGCCGCCACTTCCTGCTCCTCGTCCGGCGGCGCCCGGCCAACGGCCACCTTCACCTGCACCAGTTCCGGCGGTGCCCAGCCAGCGGCCGCCGTCTCCAGCTTCTACCCTGGCGGCGCACGACCTAATGCCGTCGCCTCCTGCTCCTCGTCTGGCGGCGCCCGGCCAGCGACCGCCTTCTACACCACCAGTTCCGGCGGCGCCCAGCCAGCGGCCGCCTTCTCCAACCCCAGTTCCGGCTGCGCCCAGCCAGTGGCCGCCGTCTCCAGCTTCTACCCTGGCGGCGCACGACCTGATGCCGTCGCCTCCAGCTCCTCGCCCGGCGGCGTACGCCCCGCCGCCACCTCTGCTCCTCGTCGGGCGTCAAGGACGCCCTCCTGACTGCTCCCACTGGAGCTTGATGTATATCGCTTGTTCATTGCAGTTTTCTCCTATCTCGGTGTAATCTTCCAATCTTTTCTTTGCATCCTGCAGTCCTTCCTGAAGTTTCTCTTTGTGAGTTTTCACAACTTCATTGAGGCGACGGAACGTGTGGCCAACATGGACTTCTGCATCTCTACAAATGTGGCACACAAGGTCCTGGTGGTCCAAACAGAAGAGTTGACGTTCTGTACAATCTAAATCAGAATCAAAATCTAACTCGGGAACAGGGTCAACAAAAACGTGGGGTGGCAAAATTGTGTCATAAGGAAGTGCACTGGGGGAACTACTAGGTGAACAAAAACTGGTGTCGAAATCAGAATCGTTTAACTCTGTGTCTGTGAGCTCAAAATCAGAATCACTTAAAAAACTGTAAAGTGAATCACAAGGTGGTGAACTGGGTAAATATGCTTTAACAGGTGAGGAGGACACGGAGACACAAGTATCAGAAAAGAAAGCTGAACCTACACAGAGGGAAAGGGGTTGGTCAACAGGCTGATGGCGTCTGGAAGCTGGCCGAGACGTCTTGCCGGTCGGCACCGGATGCTCCCTGCTGGGTCCTTTTGTGGTCGGTTCATTCTGTCCCGGCTATGAAGTGTGGTGGAGGACCCAAGTGCAGGAGGCGGACGAGTCAGGGAGGCAGAGGTGCTCAAAAGGAGTAAATTTAATCAAACAAAAACTAAAGTGGCAAACAGGGCTTGGTGACTAAGAATAACAAAATACAGAAGGGAAAAACTATACAAGAGAAGACTTAACAATGGCAGCATGGACATGTGGAAACAAGAACAATGAACCGACAAGAACTGAAGAGAAAACCGATAACTAAGTACACACACTAATTGAGAATGATTAGACACAGCTGGGCAAGACAAGTGGTAGGGGGTGCTGATTGGTTGACACATGAGGAAGGGCAGGCAAACACAGGTGGACATGACAAGGCTTAACAAGACTAGGGAAGACAAGGAAAGCAGAACATAAACATGACAAACTCAAAACTAGAAACCCAACAAAAACAAAGCAAAACCTACCCCAAACAGAACCAAAACATGACAGGTACCTCTACTTACGAAATTAATTGGTTCCGGAAGAAAGTTCTTAAGTAGAAAATTTTGTAAGTAGAGACGCATTTTCCATGTAAATGCCCTAATCCGTTCCGAGCCTCCCAAAATTCAGAAATAAATGTTTCATAAAGCATAAAAATGCATCAAAACATGTTACAAATACATGTTACAATTAGATTATTGCACAATAAATGCGAGTTCTGCGTAATGCAAAAAACAAAGAATAAAGAATAAAAATGATGGTCATTTACCTTTTTAATTGCTGTCCACATCGTTTTTTGCCCTCTTTGGTTCATGTTCTCTCTCAGAAGTGTTTTTTATGCCTGGTGTTTTGCAAAGAACTGATCCAAGGATGTTTTTTTTTGTTTGTTTTTTGTTTTTAAACAATGTTTCGTAAATGTCCAAGGCGAACATCATCTTAGTGAGCAAACACCCGACTGGTGAACTCTTTTTCTGGCCGATTCTTTTAAACAAATTCTGAAACGTCATGGAAACTTCCGGTATGGCGAGGCATCTTTTTTCCAAAAAAAAAAAAAAAAAAGGCCCGTCTCGTCGCAATTAAAAACTTACTGTGCCTTCATCAATCACCAATTGTTTGAATTTTTGCACAAATTCGTTGGCCGCTAGTTCATACTAGTTCGGAACACTTCATGGGCCGCGGGATGAATGATGAGGACGCTCTATAGACACCGATCTAGTATACGCTCATAGATACCTATGGTAAAGGTTCCTCTTCGCCAATGGGATGCCAGAAACATGCACAAACACCGATCTAGTATACGCTCATACCTATGGTGAGGTTCCTCTTAGCCAATGGGATGCCACAACGATGCACAAACACCGATCTAGTATTTACGCTCATAGGTACCTATGGTAGGAAATAGCCATAGCCGAAAGTATTTTGCTTTCGGTAATGTATTTTTACCTTCGTATCTAGAAATTTATTTCGTAACAAGAGGCAATATTTTCCCGTTGAGGCGTTTCGTAACTCGAAAATTTCGTATGAAGAGACGTTCTTAAGTAGAGGTTCCACTGTACAAGCAAAGCAACGAGACAATTAGAAACACCTGGACAGAACACGAGTGGCTGAGGGAGCTGATTGGTGGACACGGGCTGACACACAGGTGGACACAAACCATAACGAGTAAGACATGAACCACAAGAAAACAAGACATAAAATGAAGCAAAACTAAATCAGACATTAAACAAATAAGGATCATGACACCGTTGAATTCTAAGTTGTTTAACGTGTATTTAGGAACAAAAATCCCAAAGTGCATTTCCTTCTTACTTGAGGATGTGCTTTGGACAAACATTTATGGTATAACAGTATAACTGTGTTTTGCCAGGTGCTAAAGTGCAACATTAAACGAGATATTGGTAAGGAAGCAAGCATTGTAATAATTGTTTACTGGCTTGGCTTGTCACGTTCTGTTGTCAACTAGTGTCGAAAAAACGCTGACCAATTGCCACCAAAATTCTAAATTAATTTATTTAATCTTGTCGCATACAATTTTTCCAATATCCTCGAAAGATGTGGGAGTAGAGATATAGGTCTATAATTTAAAAAAAAATCATTCTTATTTACTATTTTGACAAGTGGGACTACATTCGCTATTTTCATTTGTTCTGGGAAAATTCCTGTTATAAACGATAAGTCGCAAATGTACTAGCAAAATTTTGAACAATGTTCAAAATTTCTCAAGCTTATACAGCCTCGAGAAAAATACTATTAACATTGCTTGGTAACAACAGATGTGCATTTCCTCGCTAACAGCCAATCAGAATGATTGTCAACAATTTGTATAAAAACATTAGACTTTAGCGGCGTTATTCCCAACACTTTAAACATGCCGCAGTGAGAGGGGGAGTGGGGATGGGGCTGGCTGCTTAGTCCGTGCTTCCGCCATTGTCGAAGTGCATCTTGAAGGCAGTCTTCCACTCATCCCCTACCGAAACCCATCCAGGTGATAGGCAACTCAATCACTCAGGAACTGGAAAATTAAGCAAACACAGCAGACCTGAGAGCCTTGACAGTTTGAAATAAACTTGAATTGATCAAAATATGATTACAGTATTTACATGTGAAAAACTTGATAACCTTTCCTGAGCATGCGTCTATAGAACCCTCTGTTCAGTTTGACCTTCTCACCCCTGATTGGGTGGATATTTTTTATTCCAAGAAGCCGTGATGAGCTGTGGTCAGCACAAATCAGCATCCATTATGAGTAATTTGTGATTGGTCCTCATGCCAAAATTGCTGTCCTTGTCATTTCCATTGACTCGAAGAGTAGGCAGTGATTGTGTCAGACTGAGTGTCAGGGTTAATCAGCAGTTCTCAGAACCTTGTCTGAGTGCTGTCCCCGCTGCACACACTGAGTCAAGAAAGTGCTACGGTGGCAAATAATTCCTCATTTCCACATTTACTTCAACACATACAATACTGTGTGTGCATGATGTTATGATGGATGTCAAAAGTTCTATAGTAATTTAACTGCATACATTATGCAAATAAGGAAACCAGGGTCTACGAGGGGACTGACCAATAGTATCAATTTGAAGAAGAAGAAAAAAAAAAGACATTGACCAAATTTGGACATAAGAGTTTATCGCCCAACAGTGACAATCTAAAAACCAATACACTGACTAAGAAGAAGGTGACCTTTCATTCAGTATGTCTAATATTAAGTTTATTTTACCTTACAATATATTCCAAATTTATCTACGGGACTGTTTGAGAATATTAGAATATTGTGATAAAGTCCATTAGTTTCTGTAATGCAATTAAATAAGCAAAAATGCCATACATTCTGGATTCATTACAAATCAACTTAAATATTGCCAGCCTTTTATTGTGTTAATATTGCTGATTATGGCAATTTTCTTTTTTTAATTGGTCTGAGGAAATATTCTAATATTTTGAGATAGGATATTTTAGTTTTGTTTAAGCTGTAAGCCATAATCAGCAATATTAAAACAATAAAAGGCTGGCAATATTTCAGTTGCTTTGCAATGAATCCCGAATGTATGGCATTTTTGCTTATTTAATTGCATTACAGAAAATAATGGACTTTATCACAATATTCTAATTTTCTGAGACAGTCCTGTAATAATGTGGTAGTTTTGACATAATTGCCCCTCACAACTAATGGCCAATTAAAGTGTTCCACACGTTTTTGACATGTGGACTTCTGCATTATTTCCTTGTTTTATCCTCTGATCCTCATGTAATGTCACTAAAGTGTTCTGTGAAACATGACACCCTTTTTGGCTGCTCACCAAGAAACATGACAGTGTCGTGAATGGATTTGTCCCAAAATTAGTGATGGGTGAAATGAACTGAAGAGTGTGTCGAGTAAATGGTGCACTACGGGACTTATTCAGGAAGTGGTTTGCTGGTTTGGGGTAGACCCCGTGTCAGTTTGAACCATAACAGGTGCGGCAAAATGCAATGGAGCCCCCCAGTGGTGTTTCTAAGAAACTTGGCACCCTAGGCAGGATTTCTGGTAGTGACCCAGAGTGTGCACAACTTATTAGACCAACCACAAAATATTCATCATAAACTCACACAGGGGCACACAGTATCTTCATGTCTCTGGAATTTTAAAACCGCAGTTGCAGTGCAAAATTAATAATGTAGTAATTATACTACAATAAATCCTGTATGGGATAATGAGAGCCTAGCAAAGAACAAACTTAATTGTTTGCATCAACCATTCAGAGTATTATCTCAGTATCGTGAATCGGGACTTGCAGAAGTTAGGTTTACATTTCACAAGAATAGTTTTTTCTTGTGTGCTTTGCTTTCATTTCATTGTTGATGGTTCTGATAACTGGTTCTGATGATGCAGACCAATCTGAGTAGCACTCAATGATTTATGTGAGAAAATATATATTCACATTCTTACTGATGAAATCTGCCTTTAGAACATCTCCCACAATTATTTTATACTTATTGGTACAACCGGATGTCACACAGTGGTATTTTGGCTGAAGAGGAAGAAAATAACATGGAGAGTATGCTGCGGAAAAGTCAACTCAACTCAACTTTATTTATATAGCGCTTTAAGAACAGTGATTGCTGTATGCAAAGTGCTGTACATAAAACATACATATCGGTTGTGCAGTAAAGAATAAGGTAACAAAACATAACAAAGCAAACATTTTAAAGTGCGTATACTTTTTTTTTTTTTTTTTAATAAGCACCTAGCATCTGCCTAATCCGTCTAATGGCAGGAGGCCACTGGAGTCCCCCACACATCTTGTGTTGTTTGCTTGGCTGGCTGTACTTGCAAGTATTTTGAACTCGAAGATGGAACCAGCAGAAAAGAGAAAATATTACCTGTTTGGAAGTTCTTTGACCTCATCACTCCCAGTAAGGTTTGTCTTATAAGAATCCATCCATTCATTTTCTTAACCGCTTACTCCTCACAAGGTCGCGGGGGTGCTGGTACCTATCTAGCTGGTTTCGGGCAGTAGGCAGGGTACACCCTGAACTGGTTGCCAGCCAACTGCAGGGCATACAGAGACGAACAACCACTCACACTCGCGAGCACACCTAGGGACAATTCAGAGAGCCCAATTAACCTGTCATTCATGTCTTTGAAATGTGGGAGGAGACCGGAGTCACAGGGAGAACATGCAAAATCCACCCAGGAAGGTCGAAGCCTGAACTCGATCTTGCATCCTCAGCACTGGTGTCATGACTGTGTTTTGTTTGGGGCAAGTATCTGATTTGAACTGATGCAATCAGCATGTAACCAGCAACAAGTTTCAACTGGTCAGAAGCCAAATGATGTCAGATGCTATGTGATGTCAGGAATCTTTAATCTCTTTATCTGGTCAGAAGCCAATCAGTCCTGTTTTCAGTGACCTATCAGGGTTACCCACATGCCTGGCCACAGCCAATCAGATCAATTCACTGTCTATATAAGTCTGACAGAGAAGTGTGTTTGGCGAATTATTCTTCTGTTCCTCTGTGCACCTCCACAGCCCAAGTTAGCCCCACGTAGCTTGATTCTTGATACATTCTCGTTGTTTCTGGTCTCGTCGTGAGTGCGTTCCGCGTATACAAGGATTGTTATGCGAATAAAGTGTTAAAATCTTATTTGTATCTTATCTTATTTTTGGGATCAAATTCCAGAGGCTAACAACTGGGAGGCGGACATGCTAAACAGTCAACCACCAGCCACTTATAAGAATCAATCATATAGAAAAATCATTCCACAATTTCACTATTGCATAGCTCGTATAGACACACAAAGGATGCAAAAAAAAACGTTTTGTCTGATCAGGTAGAATAAACATTTGTGCGCGGGTGTGTTGCCATGGGTGAAGTGTCTCCTCTGTTCAAGAGAGCTGGGTATAATGGGAACACCTCCCAATGCTGAGGCACCATAGAGCCCTCCATCAAGACAACATGCCAGTTGGTTCTAGCTCTGGCAAGCTATTTTGAGTTAAGCTGTAGGCTTCAAGCAAAATATAAAATTTTTTCCAGGAGTGATGACTGCTATCACTGAAGCATTCATTGCTATCTTTGTGGAAGGTTGCCTGTTCTTCTCCATTGTAGAGGGGAGTGGGTTTAAGAAAACAGGAAAAATACTGAAGCGTTCCTCACCATCACTGCCCATTTTGTTGATGAAAACACCAAGTTGAATTCTATTGTGTTGGGTGTTACTTCCCGGCATCACACACCGCTGGATTTGGCTCTCTATATATAAAGATTGACTTGACTTGTGAAAAAAAGACCTTCTACAGTGGGGCATCAGTGACAAGGTCACATGCCAGGCTGTCACGTCTCTGCTCTCAGGCTTGTTGTTTTGCTTTCAGCTCAGCTTTATTGGTGGTCTCTAGATCCCCAAGCAACTCACCTCCAGCTTGTCTTTGTCACCTGTAGGCGTTTCTCCTTAAAGAAAAAAAGGACAAAACTGTGCGTCCACGCATGGACTATCAGTGTCAAAGTTAGCAGCGTTACTAATGGTGTTAATGGGGTATTTTGCACATCAGTTTGTTTCCGGTTCGGTTTGCGACGTGTGGGCTGCGTCAAAACTACTTGTGCTTCCGACTTTGTGCCCCTCGGTTGCGCGTTCGCAACCCGGACAGGAAACAAACTGATGTGCAAAATCACGTCCCGCCTCTTCCGTTGCATTATACCCTATTAATCTAGTAACGGAGTAATCTAATTAATTACTTACCCCATCTGAGCAACTCTGTTACGTTACTGCCAATGTAACGCATCGAGCCATATTAGTTGCGTTTTTGCGATTTCTCCACAAATAGCCTCCTTGAGATCTCTCGTTTCATTTCCCAGCAGCACAAAAGTAAAAAAAATAAATAAAACAAAACAAGATTAGAAGTGTATGAAAACAAGCATTTATTAGACAGTATGCATCGTAACTATGGGAGTGTTTTTAGCCTAGCTGCTAGCTAGCGCTGTGTCTTGGCCATCTGTTTAATTAATACAAAAAAAAAAAAAACAACCCAGATTTATTCACCTCAAACATCATTCACAAATGGTTTATATAAATGTTGTGAGGATAAGTGGAAGCGGAGCTTGAAGCAGAAGTATGTTATCGTCGGTCAGGACACCTGCAAATTGTAATGCAGCGATAATCTTCAGTTCCGGGTTCTCTTTCCTAGTGAATCGATTTCTACTTTTAATTCAAACGACTACATTCACATAGTAAACCATGTCCATTAACTATAAGGACGAACTCGAGCGGGGGAGCAGCCGCGATTCCCCCATAGAGCAGATGGGGGTGGGGTCGGGGTTGTGGCGGCTTGTTGGGGGTTGGGTGGTGCGGGTGGCTGGGTGATGGGTGCTGGAAGGGGTGGTGTCTGGGGGTTTGGGGGCTGTGGGCTGGCGGGGTGCCGTGTGGGCCTGCCGTGCCCCGTTATGCTGCGTTGGGCTTGGGGCGCGGGCCGTGCCGGGGGGCATTCCGGGCTCCTGGGTTTGCTCTCCGGCCGGTGGCCCTCTCGGGGCCGGGGGTTGTGCCCTGGTGGTGCCGTAGTGTGGGGGGGTCCTTGGATGCTGTGCTTGCCCTGTCTGGCCGAGGTCAACGGCTCCCCTGTTTGGTGGAGCTTCTCATGCATGCCAGATCCACCACACCAGCACCTACTGAAATTCAAACAGAATTTGCTTCTTCCACTAGTCACTGAATCAGTGGAAGCTGGTGTTTGTCGATCTCACTCTGCTTCAGCTATCATTAGTTCCTTTCTTTAGTCTTTCCTCTGGTCTCTTGAGGTCTCCCCAATTTATTGGAATTTAGTTGTGTCTGGGGTTGGTGAAAGATTCTGGTTTGTAACTGTGGGTAGTAGATGGTGGCTGGTCAGTGCTGGATTTCACTTTCACTTTTTGGTTTCATCTTTCCATTCTCTGAACCTTCCTCTAGTTCCTCTTTAGGTTTCCAATTCAAACCTAAACTCTAAAACCAAGTCTTGACCTTCAAAAAGAGGTCTTGCAAAGTGAGGCCCGGCCAAAATGTCCTCACGTCACAAAAATGTCCTCATTCTGTTGGATTAAGACGCATTTTGGTCCTCACTGTGTATTATGTACAAGAACGCACACACACATACATTTTTTCCCCACTTAAAACGCTGTGAAAGATGGTGATGTCAATGGGCCAGAGGCTTAATACAATTGTTCATGGTTGGAGATGGGTGTATAGTTATATTAGTGATGTATCATATACAAATGTATTTTTTTCCAGCAGGTTTTGTGGCATATTTCTCACCTCACAGGGCAAAAACTAAATAAATGCCAACCAGCTTTCCACAGTACGTTTGTTTGACTATGACAGCACAGACACAGCCATACTATCGCTGAATTCTTGCTGTGCGTTGTGAGGAATGAAAAAGCCATGCAGCAAACATCCTGCCTTCACCACACAGCCTTAGGCCAGATGTATTAACAATGTGTTCACACTTGGAAACATGCTTGTGGCATACTCACACAAGCTGTGTACTGTAATGGGAGAATATATAACGAGAATGCTGAATGATGATAATATTACCAGTGCTGGAGGCAAAGCACAAGCTACTGGTGTAATGTGATTTCAGGCTGCAATTTGAGAAATGTAAAGGTGTGTGTAAATTTGCAGACCAACTTTTGATTGAGTTTTTTTTTTTTTTTTAATGTTAAATATAATGTAGGGGAGACGGGCTAGTTGTATCACGGGTAAGTTGTCACATTGCAATTTTCTTCTCCACCAGAGGGCGCAACGAAAAAGTGGAATACTAGTTTTCTTCGAATAAAGACATTCAAGCATCTTGTCATGCCTCAGTCACTGCTCTGTTTTAAGCTAACTTTGATCTAGTTTTAGCCAACATGGTAGTTTGGGGCAACTTGTCTCAGTCATTTTGTTTTTTTTTGTCACATATGCAAAGAATGGGCCAATGAAAAATGCACCTCTGAAAACTTGTTTCATTGATAAAAATGGATTTTCCAGTTGTTGGAACTACAGTATGCCAACATGTTAGAACTGGTTTAAGTTTCATAATGAACCATCCATCCATTAACTGAAATGCTTTATTTATTTTTTTATTTTTTTTAAATTATATTTAATCTCAGATTTCCAGTTTTAGGGAAGCATAACAGACATTTGAGGCTGAGATCTATGACTTACATGCCAGCAGTTCCTAAGGACTTTAATTTATTTCACAATATTTTATGTAAAATTTGCTCAATGACTACAATAAATTGTCAAGATCAATGATAAACAATTTATCTGGGTGTAAAAGCAAACAAGCAAAACAAAACAGGAGAACAAGGATAATTTTGTCTTTGCTTTATTAGTTGCAAAATCCAACGTGACCCCATATAGTGTGACAACTTACCCATTGGTGGGGCAACATGTCACATGTTCACTCCCTCTATTTAATGGCTTATAACTCTGCACTGACAAAAAGTACGAAAAAGACATGAATAGGAAAAATATACTAAGGAGTTTGGTCTTTCATCTGGTATATGTTTTTGTATTGATTCCAAGAAATATATCAAAGTATAAAAAGTGATACAACTAGCCTCGGTCTCCCTATCTGTTGCTTGGCTTCTATCCTGTTGACAGCAATGAAAATGAAGGCTGGCCCTCACTGATCAGTGATCACATGAGATTTAAATAGTTTTGAATGAATGAATAATGTATGGTCAACGATTGTGAGGATAGTGGATACAGTATAGATTCATTTTCAGTAGCCTATGTTTTTTTTTATTATGAAATTGTGCTTCAAAAAGGATTTAAAAATATTTATTCATTTTGTATGTTGAATGTTTTCATGCCAACTTGGCTCAGTAGTAATCAACTCACAAGCCCACCGTTAGCCAGCCCACAAATGCTACCTTTAAAAAGCCCCAGACCTAAACACCACTAATTTGCAAACTTGTGAAATTCACAACTTATCAACTTGAGGATTATCCATGATACACGAATGGTGAATGATAACGTTTATATCCTCCATCAAGCCACAACCCTAGCACCATTTCCATCTCCTACACACTGGCAGAGTGTTTCCGCCGACATGTAGCTTTACACATGAAGTCCTTGTGGTTTTGGAAACCAAAGAATTAGTCATTAGCTGTACTACAGAGTTTTCTGACAATTTTTAGAAGTTTTCATGGGATGCTGTGTCCTCCAGACGGCATCATCTGCACAATGGCCCGGTCTTGATTTAAAAAAAATAATAAAAAAATTCACAAGTCCGCCCTGTCCAAGATCAAGACAAAACCGACTAAAAATGCCTTCGATTCCAAGACCGAGAGCCTTAAAAAGTGGTCTCAAGACCAAGATCGATCTCGTTAACTACAACACTGGCTATATCAGACTGGCTCATATAATTTAGTAATCTTCCATCCATTAATTTTCGTAACCGCTTACTCCTCACAAGGGTCGTGGGGGTGCTGGAGCCTATCCCAGCTGGCTTCGGGCAGTAGGCGGGGTACGCCCAGAACTGGTTGCCAGCCAATTGTAGGGCACACTTTATTAATCTTGTTGACTTTAATGTATTTTTCCAGTTGCACTCAAAATAGTTTCGACTACTGTGATAATGAAAAATTATGTACATTAATGAATATAATTAATGTTTATATTTGTATTAGGGGTGTGAATTGCCTAGTACCTGACGATTCGATTCGTATCACGATTCACAGGTCACGATTCGATTCGATACCGATTAATCCCGATACGAATTTATAAGTCGATTGTTGTAATTTTTTTTCATGCAAATTTAGAAAATACTAATCAGTAAGCTTGTAGAGTGTAAGATTTGTAAGAAAATTTATTATTTATTTATCTGAAATTTCAGTCTTATAGAGGTTGTAATCTGTTTCATGTTTGAACAGCATTGAAATAAAATATTAAGGCTTAATGTTCCGTTCATATAACATTCTTCCATGCTTAAGGTGTGAATCCTAACCCGAAGTCAGACGTTTTGTTGAATATTTTTCCATTAAAAATGGAAGTTTAAAAATCGATTCAGCCGCCTATTGAATCGATTCGAGAATTGCGCGATGTAGTATCGCGATATATTGCCGAATCGATTTTTTTTTAACACCCCTAGTATGTATGGAGCCAATACAAATATAATCTTATTTGTTTTCTTTGGCTTTCACATTTTTAATATGAAGACCATTTGAGCTAATTTGCAGTTGTGAAGTCATAAGCTACAAAAGACCCAAGTTATTTATTAAAAAAAAAAAAAAAAAAAAAAAAAGAGAGAGAGAGATATTGGCAGTAAGGAGGTTGAAAAACATGTGCGTATTTTCCCCCCTTCCCCATGCTATTCTAACCCCATTTTCCCCCATCCCCCACCAACCAAACCCCCACTCTGCACTCCCCGCGACCCCCCAGCATCTTTGAGGCTCTACCAATGAGCGCTGTACAGCGCTATTCCTTCCCGGAGACAGGAACCTCCAGGTCTGGTGCAATCCTTCCCTCTGTTTGTCATGCTTCTTAACACCAATCACACGCTTGCCGCTCAACGATTCCGTTTCGCAGTTACCGAATTGGTAGAGTGCACAATATGTAGGTTTTCATGCCACCCTTGGGCATGGCAACTGCCTGCTTGGTGAACCCGTGCAGTCAGAGAGAGCTAAAAACAACAACAACAAAAGATTTACCATGTTTGAACCTCCAAAGCTCAAATAGGAATGCTTGCATCTTAAGACTTCCACTCAAAGTCAAAGCAAGGACGCCTGTGATCAAAACGGACTTGTCTCCAATTTCCAGACTTCACCAGTGGGAAAAAATGAGGCTTTGGTGGCTCTGTGGTGCAACTCGCTAAGGATTAAACCAAATCCGCTAAGCATAATATCAATATCAGTGTCACAGTGTCATCTTGGGGAGCTGTGATTGCATTATATTTATACACTTTTTTTTCTTCTTTCAGTAGTTTTCATACATTTGGCGAAGATGTATGACCTACTTTTCATTTGTGGTGTCTTGAGACTGTAAACATACTTTTAGAAGTTGTTTCTAATGAAATGAGTTATGATATTTTTTACAACAGAAAACATACTTCATAGCAGTACATACTACAACTACGAAATGTACGAATTAAAAAGAATATTCATCCATCCATTTGATATCCATCCATTTTCTTGACCGCTCATTCCTCACAAGGGTCGCGGGGGCTGCTGGCGCCTATCTCAGCTGGCTCTGGGCAGTAGGCGGGAGACACCCTGGACTGGTTGCCAACCAATCGCAGGGCACACAGAGACGAACAAGCATCCACACTCACACGCACACCTAGGGACAATTCGGAGCGCCCAATTAACCTGCCATGCATGTCTTTGGAATGTGGGAGGAGACCGGAGTCCATCCATTTGATATATTATTTAATTGTTTATCTATACATTATTATCTTATAATATTTTAATATCTAATACATTTAAATAAATATATTTAATATTTTAATATCTTATAATATCTTATATTATTATTACATTATCAACATTTTAATGAAAATCAAAAACTATCCAACCATTTTTTTTTTTTTTATATCATCCCAGATTCCTAGCTGACCTTTGACCAAAAAGCAGACAGCACCTAACATGGGATGGTCGCCAGTCAATCACAGTGTAAAAATGTATAAATTATAGGGATGTAACGATATGGGCAATATCGTGATATTAAAACTGCCACAATATCGTCGTCGTCATGTTCACAATATTTAAAGGGAACACATCTGTTGAAAAAGTCAGGTTGATTTCCATTTGTGCAGTTCTATCACCCTCTGGTGGCTAGTTTATTAGTGCAATTTAATTTTCATTAGGGATATTTTGGCCTTCTCTGTTTAAAATTTGTGCTAATTGTCAGGTGAAGGGGAACGTAATATGCTTGTGAAGCGAGTCAATATGTGGAGGAACTCAATGTATGCATGCATTAACAAGGAAGCTGCTCAATATTGTTATTAGAGAATGTATGTGGTTTATATGCATTGCTGTTATGTACAAAAGCACAGCTTTTTTTTTTTAGTATGAGCTCTTTTTTTTCTAAACAATATTGTGACCTCTTTTAACACATTCACTGCCAGCCCAGCAAAAATGCACCATTTGACGTCTTTTTCCGTCAATGGCAGTGGATGTGTTAAATATCGCCAAACCCCCCACAATATCATGGTAATTATCGTGATGTTTGGATATCGTTACATCCCTAATAAATTATTGAAAAACATTACTCCACCAAGCATACAATGCATTACATGAATTTAATTTGCATGTGCCGGATGCTTCTATTTAATAATCAAACAGATATTTTCACATTGATAATCCTTCGTTTTTGCTAATTTCCATAATACATCATGCATTTCAAATGAACTATCAGCCAATCTTGAAAATATGAGTAACTGTTGCCCTGAAGTGGCATAAACACATACTGATTTGACCATTTTAACAAATAGTATAGAAAGAATATAATTTCTCCCATTTGGATAAGATGTCCAAAAATATTTCTTGTTCTCCTATTAGTATTCATACCTTGCTTTGCTTTACTTTGGTCTGTGGTTTATTATTATTAAGATGCCTGGAAATTTTTTATTTTGATATTATTTTAGCTTCATATTAGAATATATTGTAAGGTCAAAAGCTAATATGTATTAAGATGATCCTTTAATTAATTATCCCAAGAGGTTACATTCGAAGTTTTAAGCTTTATATCAAGTGACAGAGGTTGTTGGTGTTTTTTTTTTTTTAAATGTGTCTGGGATACGGCTTCAGGTTGAATTTTTTTCTACCTCATCACTAGGTACAAGCACAGTTGTGACACTCAAGTCAACATTGGGTACATCACGTTTTTGCCAGTAGTCAAAAGTTCACCGCATGCAGTCACATAATTGGAGATTGCGGCATTGGGACAAAACAATTGTGGATAAAATGAGATGATATGAATTTTAATGTAACGCTGAAATCAATCTTATGTTTTGTACTAACCCCAATTCAGTCTACTTCTACCCCATGTGTATCATTTATTCAGTGTTTGTACTGAAGAGTGATATTCCTAGAATATAGGTCAGCGATGTTTTTTTTTTTTGACAGCTGGGGCACTGGTGCGATTGATGCTCATATTTTCACAGGTCAAACAGAGGACAGGAGCGATCCAGGGCAATACACATCTATGGCTTTTCCTTTCATATAATGAAAAACAAATACAAATTGTCTTTGGTCTAAACATAATTGTTTGGAACAGACCAGAACTAGCAATCAAGCAAGTTTCATTTTTAGTATACAGCCAATGTACATTTCCCTCCAGAAGTATTGTGAAACTGTGAGCCCATTTTCTTTTATTTCTCCCATGGTGAGGTTTGACATCAGTGGATCAATATGAAAACGTTATTTTAAGGACAAAATCAAATTTCAAGTGAACAGCAGCAAGTTAATGCTAATGATGGCTAATCTAAGCTCTTGTAGTCTCAAATAAAACACTCACCTGTTATCGAGCATGACCCATTATGATTAACCCTCCAAATATGTGTGACTTTTAGTGATGTGAGTCCTAAACGAACCGTTGAAAATTCGTCATTTTACTGCCCCATGAGTTATTATTCCTCTTCTCAATTACCTTGTTCACTGACTTGTCCCTAAATGCAAAAACGAGATCAGACTCGCTCACACTTGAGCTATTCTAACAGTATTTGCATAAATATATCAAGTTAATCGCTGTAAAAGCTCTTAAAAAACAAAACTATGAGTAAGGTAGTCAATAATTGCTGTTTGGGAACATGTGCTGGGTTATGGTTTATGCTGATTTTAGGGCGGCAGTGGCTCTTCCTGCAAGGAAAAGGTGTGGGGGAGGCAACAACTAGTTTTTTGCTTCTTGACTTCTGCCGAGGTTGAGAAGCCAGCTCAAAAGGTGCAATTGTGTTTGCACACCTTTTTTCACTCTGGCATCTTCTCTGTGTAGTGTGCAACACAAATATAGAGTAGAGTGTGAATTCACTTCCACTTGGGGGACATTGGTGGGAAGCCTCAGTTCACAAACAAAATCAAACAAGATTTTCGAACAAGCATTGCGTCGGTTCACAAAGGCAAGGCAAAGCAGATTTACAGTATATATAGTGTAGCATAATTCATACACTTTGCAACTTAATTTGCTTTACAAATGAAAAAATGAGTTTAAAACAAAAAACAACCTCAGTTTGCAAATAAAACGCTATGTTCACACCAAAAGCGGGGGGAGCATTTCGCCTCGCTTTGCTCGCTAGCTTTTCACCGCAGGAGTTGTACTGGACTCAGCCGCTTCATTTGCGCACACCGGAGAGGGAGAGGCGTGTCGCTTGGTGGACAACTACAGCACTTTAGAGCAGTTTTTTTTTCAACCCTGGTCCCCAGGGCACACGATCCAGCCTGTTTTCCATGTTTCTCTATTTGCAACGCAGGTGATTCCAATGACAGCTCATTAGCAAGCTCTGGAGAAGCCTGATAACGAGCCTCACCTGCGTTGGAATCGGGAGACATGGAAAACAGGCTGGATAGTGTGCGCCGAGGACCAGGGTTGGGAAACTGCTTTAGAGATTCGAGAAAAGAGGGCAGTACTTCAACTTCTTTCTTGGGAGGACAGCCGAGTAACCAGTTTCTTCTGCATTGCCTTTCTTTAAGGTACATTTCTCTCAAGCACTGTTGTAGCGCACTGGGTGAACAACAGACAGGACGCAGACTAGAGTTGCCACCCATCACGGTTTTCCCAGAATTTATTTATTTATTTTTAACCAGCTGTCCTGGGAAAATAAAAATCTCTCCCTGGTCTGGATACTACGGAGCCCCTTAAAATGACATAGAAAAAAAAAATTAAACATGTTTCTCGTCCGGACAAGAAACATATTTACATTTTTTTTTTCTCCCATGTCACTTCAGGGCAGTGGTGTCCAAACTACGGCCCGGGGGCCATTTGCGGCCCGCCGTCCATTTTTTAGTGGCCCGCGACATATGCTAAAAATGGCATTTGACTCAGTTCAAATAAAATAAAAACAAAAATGTTTGGAGGTGGTCAGTAAGAAGGGAGGGTGTCGAAAAACACAGGTGCTATTAAAGTTTATTTTAGTTAACTAAAACGGAAAAACTAAAATTCAAAATTATAATTTCGTTAACGAAATAAAAATAAAAAAGAAGATGCTTTTAAAAAGAAGAAAACTAACTGAAACTATAGTTTATGTTTATAAAACTAACTATAATTATAGCAAACATGTCCTTCGTTTTAGTTTTTGCTAATTAAATTAATGCATGAGCCTTTGGGGATGATTTTAAATGTTATTTTTAGTAGATTTTTTTTTTTTTTTTTTTTTTTTTTTTTATATATATATATAAACCGGAATAATGACATTGCGCACATGTAATACACATTTAAAAAAAAAAAAAAAAAACTAAAACTGAAAATAACTAAACTAAAACTAAGCATTTATTAAAGACCTAAAACTAATAGAACCACCATGACAACTAATTAAAACTAACTAAATTTAAAAAAACAAAACTCAAAACAACATAAAAACTAAAATGAAAAATTCCAAAACTATAATAACCCTATTGCCATATTACAAATAAATTGATTTATATATTGTAGCATTTTTCTAAATATGCAAAAGCACAAATAAATTATTTGTACAATTTTTAGGACTAAACACAATTTCTCTTCATAACATTATGTGGCCCTTGCTCCTTCTGATTCTCTGTATGTGGCCCTCAAATGAAAAAGTTTGGACACCCCTGCTTTAGGGGCTCCGTAGGATACAATTTGTCCCATTTTTTAAAAAAAAATTTTTTGTCGAATGCCAAAAGCTAATTTGATTTCCTTAATTCTGTAGTCTAAAAATGTCGCCTGTGCTACTGTGGAACGGTTTGTTACCAAGTACATTTCCGTAAGTGCACATTGGATTATCGTAACTCTGGCACCGTTTGTCCAATGGTGTCTGAAAGCTAAGCCTTACAGAAAAAGTACTGTCATCATTACGGTAATTTTAGTCCTCCTCTCACTGAAATGAGTCATGACGAAAGAATACAGAGAAAAACAGCGGGATTTTCAGACATTTTTACATCAATTTGATCAAAAAATGTTAACAATAAGGTATGCATATCGACACTTGTTTCACATGGTGACTTTTTATAGAACCTACCAAGCCTGTGACTTTGTAGTCCGTACGTAATTGTGGGCGACGTTTTTCGACAACAGTTGCACGTTGTCAGGTTGTGTTTTGTGTTCTTGTTTTTTAGAGCGTATGCCTTGTTTGTAGTTGACAGTGTGTGTGACAAGCTGAATAATGAATATTCCCCTAAGTTCAGTTTGTTTTGTGATGAGGGACATACATTTCATTACAGTCATACATAGTACTTTTCACTTTTACTTGAGTAGATATGTGAATAAGAAACGTTACTCTTACTCTGCTATATTGGGCTACACCAGAGCCTTCAAACATACGGCCCGTGGGCCACATCAGGCCCGCGAAGGTGTTTAATCCGGCCCGCGCGATGATTTTGTAAAGTAAAAATAAATAAATAAAATAAAAAATTGGAATGTCGGACTAATTAATCAGCCTGCCACAATCAAAACATATGAATTTGTAATTTCACAGCAGTCCTCAGATGAGCAAAGCAACTTGTACGGGGAATCGTCCTGGATGTCATTATTTTACACACACCTTAAATTTACGGTTTGTTTAATAATAATAATAATAATAATTATTATTATTAATTAATTATTAATTAATTAATTAATTATTTTTTAATTATAGACCGACAGACGTGTTAAATACGACACAGATTCAATTACTGGTAAGACAAATAGATATGAGAAGGATTAACGTCATAACGTTATTAAATGTGCCACGCAATGCATTCTGGGAACAATATATATGCAAAACAGGTCGATTTAACACATCCAGAACTCAGTGTTGCCGCGTTCCATTTGCATTTGTGTTATTTTTCAGGACAATATGATGACAGTTGAGCTCCGTAATTTAGGGCGGGCACACAAATAGCGAACATCTGCGTATAATTGACGGCAATTGTCCATCCATTCATGCATTTTCTTGACCACTTCTTCCTCACAAGGGTCGCGGGGGGCGCTGGAGCCTATCTCAGCTGGCTCTGGGCTGTAGGCGGGAGACACCCTGGACTGGTTGCCAGCCAATCGCAGGACGGCAATTGTTTTTAAGTTATATACTGTTATTTTACTGATGCGGCCCACTTGATAATATATTTTCCTCCATGCGGCCCCTGTGCTAACATGAGTTTGAACCCCTGGCAGGGATGTCAAATGTACGGCCCGTGGGCTGGATCAGGCCTGCCAAGGGGTTTAATCCGGCCCGCGATATAATTTTGTAAAGTAAAAAAAAAATAATAATAATCTAATGTTGGACCTCTTAATCAGATGGCCAAAATCAAAACATAAAAATGTGTAATCCTCAGATGAGCAATGCAACTTGTACACGGAATTGATCTGGATGTTATTATTTTACACTCAACTTAAAATTACGTTTTGTTGAAAAAACAAAACAAAAAAACAACATAGATCAACATGAATCAAATATAAAGGAGCTGAATATGATACACATTTAGATACTGGTAACACAAACACATATGAGATGGATTAACGTCCTATAACTTCATTAACTGCGCCATAAGAATGACACGATTTAAAGGAAAGATATTTCATTATGTCTTGCAGATTAAGATGGATTTCGATTCAAAAAATGAAAATGACAAATGATTGATTTGGTTGTATTCAAACAGTTCGACTGGATCATTTGATCTGCACAAGCACGTTATTTCATCAGAGGCAGCTCCCATGTTAATTTGATTTATATTATGTTTGAACAGTCCGGGTGGTTTTTGATTGGTTACATTACGCGCACGCACACTTCAAGGGAAAGTAATGTTTTTTGTTGTTAACAGCTCTGACATTTTGCATGGTGTTTGACACCCCTGCTCTACAGCACACACCAAGTAAGAGATAAAATGATCCACACAAGACCTGACAAAAGTATAATGACAACATCAAATGAATGCATCACCTTTCTGATTTTTAATGCTGCCTCAACAGTCTAGACTATCATCAGTATGTTGCTCGATTCTATAACATTTTTTCTAGCACCCAGCATCTGGAGGAAAATAAGCATGCCTCAGGGATTAGAAAAAACTGCACCCTTTTAGGCCCTTGTCTATGTATTCCATTTGAGCTTAACTTTGATTCATGTGTCTGGTGATTAGCATAAAAAAGGAAACACCCATGTGAAGCAAGCCAACTATGATGGCAAAACACTCTTTTCTCCAGCATAAGTGGTGAGACTTTGCAGATTTTGTTAGTGTAAAAACACTCAAGTGGCAGTTGAAGGGCAGTTAATCTGCCATTTGTTTTTTGCATTTTCAAGCGGCAATTGAAAATAAATATAAAATGGAAAAGTGACTATATTGTTATGTCTTTTCATTCCAGCATAAAAAAAAGAAAAAAAAAAGAAGAAAAAGTCACCCTTTTTCACAATTCAGGTTCAGGCCGGATCAAAAATAAGAAATGTACAGTCAAACCTCAGTTTTCGAACATAATCCTTTCCAGAAGGATGTTCTAAAAGCGATTTGTTCGAAATCCAAAACCATTTTTCCCATGATAATTCATGTAAATAATTTTAATCCGTTCCAAGTCTAAAAAAAAGTGTTTTATTTTTATTTTTATTTTTTTGTTTACTATTTTACACCATAAACTGCACTGTATACTGTTTACCATAAATAGAAAAGGGTAGAAATAGACAGTGTTATTTAGATATCCTATCTAAAATGATGAAAAAAAACAAAAACAAAATGCAAACATTTCTTTTTTAAATTCAATAGTTCTACGCACTACTTTCCTCTTTTCTTCACCAGCTTTACCACTTGCACTTGCTTTCTTTGGACCCACGATTAGGGGCTAATACACGATGCAAAACTAAAAAAAAAAAAAGATTTGCGTAAATAACAATGAACAGGTCTGCTCCGAAAGAACTTTGAACACGAATGTGCTACGGAAGAAGCATTCTGGGCATTCCAGTTAGCTCGGCTCCCGAGTGAGTCGCGTTCAGGTACGCTCAGCTTTTTTCAGTTTGGTTGAGCGCCGAATATTTTGGACAAGTTCTGAGACATAAAATTCTCGAATTTTCTGGTTGAAAACCGATTTGGTTGAGAACAGAAGCGTTCGAAAACCGAGGTTTGACTGTATATGATTATTGCATCTATTCCTTGTCAAACATAATGCATAAAGATGCTAACATATCTTTACTAATCCTCGTTACGAAATTTCAGGTTCACCATGGCCAATTAAATCATTTTTATTTTATTTTATAAATTTAATTCAATTTATTTTTGTTGTTGTTGTTGTTACATTACAAATTGAAAAGCAAATTAATTCACCTTTTCCTTTTTTTAAATTGCCAAATAAAAATAGAAACAATGAATTCTATAAGGATTGGAGTCACATTGTAATAATGTGAGTGTTTAGGGATGAAAAAGTATGGCGAGGCTTCCCATGTAAATTGACATATCAGTGGCATGACAATTGAGTGGAGATTAATTTACCATTCGCTAACAGTGTTGTGTCTGAAATGTGATTATGATTAATGATTAATGATTTGGTTAGAGCTGGTTTGTGGTCTGCTTCTGTTAAGCTTCTAGTGCAAGTTGTCACAGGCAATACGTTATATATGATATATATCGTTTATTGTTTAAAAAAGGATCCCCCATTATTTTTCACTTTGATGGAAGGTATTCTTCGTAGGATCCCTCCCAGAACTTAGAAATAAAATAATATTATTTACAAAATTAAAATCAACAGAAGTTCCATAATTAACCTAAACATTCCAAAGTACATAAATAAAAAAACAGAAAAGGAGCCTGCAACTAACTAACATCCTACCAAATTTCTAAATCCATCCAAATGAATCAACATTACCTTACATAATCCCTTTTTATACAAAGTTACATGACATCATTCATGATTTCTTTTCCAATTATTAAATTAGTTTTTAAAGCTTAGTGTTTTAACCATAACATGTATGTATGGCGGAAGATGGTTTCAGTACGAAACTACTCTACACATGACTGCTCTTTTAAGTGCATTAGTTCTGGGAATAGGCAAGGTTAAGTGATTACCCAGGGCCTGTCTGGTGTCACAGCTATGCCTTTCATTGATTGATAGCAGTTGTGAAAACAAGAAGTCAAGTTTACCTCCTGAAATATAGATATTTCTTAAAAACAAGATAATTCTGCATGCCAGTCTATCATCCAAGACAACCTGCATGCTGTCAACATTGCATCGAATTGAACAGTGAGGGCCAAACGAGTTATTTGAAGCTCTGCAAGATCTTGTTTTGATGCACTGGACCAAACTGTTGGGCAGTAGTCCAGATGAGACAAGAATAATTAATAATCTGTCAGTAGTTTCATTTAGAAAGTAGGAACTTCTAATATTTGAGATATTTCTGCTCAATTTAGAAAGGTACATTTAAGTAAAATTTTCTTGTCCAGTTGGCAGATAATTTTGCTTATTTGAAGTAATAATTTTCTTAAATTTTCTACCTTCCTTTTGCAGAAATTGAATCTACACCTGGTCTGCTTCCTTCAATTCCTAAAAAGAATTCCTGATGTTGCACTTTAAAGTACAAGTTTTTAGATGTTCATTTTAAATGTTCATTGCTGTGAGAAGACCAACAGTTGGTTTTCCTCACCTGTGCTATGACAGACTCATTCACAGAATGACATAATTTAGGACGCCATCTTATGGCATGTTTGGAAAAAACAAAAAAAAACAATCCCTCCCAAAAAACAATACACTTTGTGGTGAGATTCACTAAGAATGTGCTGCATCCGCTAAGAGCGCGAAATATTGGTCCACAACTGCACCCGCAGTCTGCTCCCAGTTAACCACCTATTCACGAAGGATATTGCTCTAATCATATACCGGCACGAACACGCCCACATTCTGACAGCTGGGGGCAAATTTGCGCCTGATTTACCACACATGGCAATGGATTTGCGCCAAGAACATGGTTGTTATAGTAACAGTTGCGAGAAAGATGACATTATCAGAAAGCGAGGTTGGACCGAGAAGTGCAGAAGCATTTGCCTCATTTAAGCGTCATTAAGCTGTAGAGCAGAAAGGACAACAACATCATTCATTCACACAAATTATTGGTGCGATCATTTGTTAAAAACATATTTTCAGAGGTTGACATGGGCGTATTCAGCTGGCACCTAACAAAAATTCACAAAATTCGTATTATTTCCACTTGCTGTCCACTAAAGATGACATCACCTGTGCTGAGGAAGTAGCTAACGACCAATCATGGTTCAGCTGTTTTCTGGTGTTGGTCAGGAAAACGGAGCCATGATTTGGTCGTTACTGACACCCTCAGCACATGTGATGTCATCACGAGGGATGTGTCGATATCCAAACATCGCGATACGATATTATCACGATATGAAGGTCACGATACGATAATTATCACGATATTGTGGGGGCGTTGGTGATATTTAAAAAAGATCACAATATTGTAAAAAAAAAAGAAAAAAAAAAAGAAAAAGCTCATACTAAAAAAATAAAGCACAATATTGTGCTTTTGTACATAACAGCAATGCATATAAACCACCTAAAATCTCTACTAACAATATTGAGGCACTTACTTGGTAATGCAAGCACACATTGATCACTTCACAAGCAAATTATGTTCCCCATCATCTGACAATTAGCATAGATTTTAAACATAGAAGGCCAAACATCCCTAATGAAAATTAAATTGCACTAATAAAACAGCCACTAGAGGGTGCTAGAACTGCACAAATGGAAATCAACCTGACTTTTTTTTTTAACAGGTGTGTTCCTTTTAAATATTGTGAACATGACGATGACAATATTGTGGCAGTTTTAATATCACGGTATCACGATATTGCCCTAATCGGGACATCCCTAGTCATCACCAGTCGACAGCATGTAGAAAAATTACTTTTTAAAAGTATTAATTGTACATGAAAAATAATGAAGATACAACATTAATTATAGACAAAATATTAACTTTTTACTGCTGAAAATGGCTCAATGAATCAATTATCCCTTTAAGTTTTAACTTGCTCTCATTAAAACAGTTAGGAACTTGCACTAATTCATCTTGAAGCAAGCCATTAATAGTGCTAATACTTTCTGCAGCAACATACATGGTGTCAACATCTGCAGACATTATTACAGCTGCATTTGTTAATATGTATGGCATAGCATGAACAAAGATGGAATAAAGGAGAGGTCCAAGGGAACTACACCGTGGAATACCAGTTTCAAGTGTAACGATGTTCCACAGTGTGCCATTAAACAATACACATTGTTTACTGTTTGCCAAATAGCTTTCCTTAAGGTTTACCACTGCATAATTAAACCTATAGGCTTGAAGCTTCCTCAGTAATGATTGTTTCCTTTAAGCTTTCCTGTATGTAAATTCTATTTCCTTGAAGCGATTTTGCAGAATTCTGTCACATACACTGACTCCAGCTTCCTCCCATTTCTTCTTCATTTGTCTTGTTGTGCATTTTCTGTTTTCAAGACATATGGCCTTTAGTTGTTTGTCTTGACGCTTAGATGTCTTCCTTGGTCTACCAGTACGCTTGACTTTAACAACCTTCCCATGTTGTCGAGATCTTCGATAAAGCTGACTGTGGACAGCCCACATCTTTGGCAACCATATGTGTAGAGTTACCTTCTTCAAGAAGTTTGATAATCCTGTCTTTGGTCTCAAGAGACATCTCCCTTGCTGGAGCCATGATTCTATTTTTTTTTTTTCCTCAGAATGGAGTGATTCCATATTTATTGCCCTGCACTTGTTCTATAAAAGTAACATTTACTGATCAGCACAATATTTTTTCTTCATTTCTTTTAGTGTTTCTGAAAGCCAAGATGTTGCACTTTGGAATGACCTTACGACTGTTTCATGCTTTTTGTCTGAGTTTGATCTACAGAATAAAACGTCTGAGTGAGTGCTCGTCCAAGACTGGTGATTCCATACTTTTTGCTAGGGTTAGGATGTTGTCCATTCAAACTTGCCATGGTATTTTATTGATGCATGCTCAGATGTAGTTGGTGTGTCTCCAAAACATTTTTAGCTGCCTAAATTGTCCTCCAATTCTCAAATTCTGGCATGATCCTGATTACAAAAAAATGCTCCACATTCTCATAGTATTATTATTTTATGGAATGGAATCTGCAATATCAACTCAGCAGAACATCACTTAACCAATCTACGACAGGCAGTTCATGTTGTCACTACATGGATCCAGTGGTTTCGGGTCAGTAACCACCGGCGCGCTCACCATTCTAGCGGTAACTGCTAAATCGGTCAGAGGCAGCGGAGTTTATCAACGGCAGGCAGGAGAGGCCAGGGACTATTGATGCTCAGTAAGCGTGCGCTTTGCTGTGCAGTCAAATATTCATTGTTTTACAGTAATTCCTCATCTTCACAATTGTTGACGTGTGCTGTATTTTTAAGTGTACAGAAATAAGTAATTTGGGATTATAGTTTGTGGTAGAAATATGGTTTAAACCAGGGGTGTCCAAACTTTTTCATTTGAGGGCCACATACAGAAAATCAGAAGGACGCAAGGGCCACATAATGTTATGAAGAGAAATTGTGTTTAGTCCCAAAAATTGTACAAAAAAATTATTTGTGCTTTTGCATATTTAGAAAAATGCTACAGTATATAAACCAATTTATTTGGAATATGGCAGTCAGGTTATTATAGTTTTGGAATTTTTCATTTTAGTTTTTTGTTTTTGTTTTGAGTTTTTTTTTTTTTTTAGTTAGTTTTAATTATTTTTCAGGGTGGTCATGTTAGTTTTCTATTAGTTTTAGTTCATTAATAAATGCTTAGTTTTAGTTTAGTTTCAGTATTAGTTTTAGTTGTTTTTTTTTTTTTTTTTTTTAAATGTGTATTACTTGTGCGCAACATTTAAAAAACACCATGGGTGCGACATTATTCCAGTTTATATCAAAATAAATCTACTAAAAGTCACATTTAAAATCATCCCCAAAGGCTCATGCATTAAATTAATTACCAAAGACTAAAACGAAGGGCATGTTTGCTATAATTATAGCTTTATTTCAGTTAGTTTTGTAAACCTAAAATGTAGTTTCAGTTAGTTTTCTTTTTTTAATAAAAAAGCATCTTCGTTTTTGTTTTATTTCGTTAACGAAATAGTTTTTTGAAATGTATTTTTTTTCCGTTAGTTTTAGTTAACTAAAATAACCTTTAATAGCTGCTGTGTTTTTCGACACCCTCCCTTCTTACTTTGACCATCTCCAAACATTTTTGCTTTTATTTTATTTGACCTGAGTCAAATGCCATTTTTAGCATATGTCGCGGGCCACTAGAAAATGGACGGCGGGCTGCAAATGGCCCCCGGGCCGTAGTTTGGACACCCCTGGTTTAATCTCTCAATACAGGGCATTATCATTACTTTAAGGGGAGCATCAAGCATTTCCAAAAAGGAACCAAGATTTACATTCTGAAGACGTAAGTTTCCTACATCATGCAAATACAGCATCAGGATTAGTGGTCATAATTTGATAGACATCTCACTGCTCCAATAACATTAATTCAAATAAATGTCTCACCATCAGCTGTCGACCTTCAGGTCGCCCAGTGTCCCTCAGTGGCTCTTACAATTTCCATTTAGAATCCTCTCTGATAGTTTTTTATTTTTTCTTGCATCTGCAATGCAAAAGTATAATTTTTTATCTCTTAGCATTATCAAATGTAAGTTGTGTATATTCATTTTACTAAAACAGTCTTTTTTGTTTTAATTTTTTTTTATATCATTATTATCTACAGTCAGGGAACACGAGGGCAAATGTGTTGAACTTTTTTTTCTTTTTTCTTTTTTCTTTTTTTTTAAATCACGTCCTCATTATTGTTGCCCTCTGGGAACAGTTATAGCAGTGAAACCAAGGAGTGTAATCCTATGCCATATTAATAACTCATTCACTCCCAGCCATTTTCACAGAAGCAGTCCCATTCCCTCCCTGCTGTTTGCTGTTTTTTTTTTATTAACATGCATAGCATGTGGTTTACTAACATCGGGGAAGTTGACTTGCAAGCTTTAAAGTGTATAGTTAGGCAAAAATCGTCACCACTCTAATCTCTGCCATTCAAATTGATAGGGTAGTTGGTCGCCTAATTTTTTCCCTCGTGCATGCGCAAACTTAATGCGCACTTCGCTTATAACCAAGGTACAACGTGGAGATTTCACAACATTAAAAAATTGTTTAAAAAAAAGAAAAAAGAAAAAAAAAAGTGGTTTGCCACTGGTAAACAAACATTAAAACACTGTACCTTACCTTACAGAAAATTTCCTCCATTTTCCACCATTTTCTACATAGAGTACAAACCACTGAATTGCATAAGGTCCTTATTTTGTGTTGCAAAAAAAGCCAGCAAAGTCTGCAGGATTTATCCTTTGAGAATTTTTAGACAGATGTCAGATGGGAATATCTCATATGACATCAGGCGTGGTTGCAGTTTTAACTCAGCATATCCTTGTGTTGTGTTGTGTTGTGTTGTGTTGTGTTGTGTTGTGTTGTAGAACATCAGAGGGGAGAAGATTGGGGGTCATCCGAGCATCCACTATGGGAAATAAAAAGTAGGTAGTGTATCTTTTTTGCTCCTATAACATCTTCCACTCTTCTGGGAAAACACACAGAATATTGGCAGGTAAATATACTCAAATATATAAACCTTGCTCTGATACCATGACCTCATTTCTTTGTGTGATTACCTAGAGATTGCACTGACATTGAGTGTAATAATAACCCAGTGAAATCCTCTTTTGGGGTATACAAGCAGACAGACTCAAGTGGGACTTTTGGGGCTCTAAAAGCATGCCCCCACTGCTTTGAAACCTCAATCTGGTTACTAGTCTTAAACCAAAGGGGGTCGGGGAGGGGGAACAATGGAGACATCACGATGAGGCCAAAGCATGATCCCAGTTGTGGACTGCACCTAGCCAAACCCTTTTTTTAATGGATGATTTACTTTGATATGATCCTTGGATTATAGTCCCTTTGTTCCTGATAGGGAAGGGAAGGAATCAAAATAAACGCCAAGGAGCTCAACACTTATGTGATGTATCTCAAAAAAGATTTGAATTTCAATACAAGTGTTAACATTTATATTTTACTGGCTTTTTCCAAGCATTTGCTTGACTTCAAAGGTAGAGAGAGATACAGAATACTCTTGTGATACTCTTGCGAATTTCTTACAACATGCACATTCCCTTGGAATTTACCCCTGCCTTTAATAAACCTGAGCACATATTTTAACTTAGAAAATCTCTCGGCACACAACAAACAAAACATCACAAATGGTATGTCAGCAGTCTTGCCTTTTGGCATTTACGTACAGCAAAAAAAACTTTGTGAATACAGGGGAATAGTAGAACGTAGGGGCGTGAATCTTTCTCTGAAGACGATTCCATATTTATCTCAATACATGAAGGTGATACGATTCAAGGACGGTACATTTTAAAGTGGAATGAATGATTCAATTTGCTTCAATTCATAGGGATGTAACAATAACGGCAATATCGTGATATCACGATATTAAAACTACCACAATATTGTCGCCGTCATGTCACTGTCACAAATCCGAATATTTGGACATAAAACTGAATAGTTGGACTGACAAAAATAATGTTTTTTTGTTTTTGTTTTTTTTTACATGAGGAAGTTGGAATGGATTGAATCAGTTTAGAAATATAGGAGTAGCAATAATACATTTTCAGTATTTACACTATCGCGTCTTTTCAAAAATAAAACATTTGCGTTTGTTTGGACTGGAGTGGATATGAAGAAGATGATGCGGGAGGAGGAAGGAGAGTAGTGGGTGGTGTGTATGTATATATATATGAGAGAGAGAGAGAGAGAGAGAGAGAGAGAGAGAGAGAGAGAGAGAGAGAGAGAGAGAGAGAGAGAGAGAGAGAGAGAGAGAGAGAGAGAGAGAGAGAGAGAGAGAGAGAGAGAGAGAGAGAGAGAGAGAGAGAGAGAGAGAGAGAGAGAGAGAGAGAGAGAGAGAGAGAGAGAGAGAGAGGACGGAGGCAAGGAGGGAGGGAGGCGCTGCATCAATCCGGCATACAGCAGCATCAAGCTGGCTTTAGAGATCTATTGTTCCCTGTTATTGGTGCCAAACATCATTCACACTCATTACGGAGCCAGGACTGAAACAGACCCAGAGAAGCGCGAGTGGAAGTCCTCGTTCCTGCATCGAACGGGATTACCCCACCTTGGATACGCCGGGGCGGACAAAAGCGAATCATAAGAAGGCGCGTGCACTTGAGTTCATCTTCACCTCGTGGCTTCTTATTTGTATCCACCTGACTGCATTGGGAACTACAGCGCCTGCTGTGCAGTGGCAGTGGCCATGGAGCTGGCCAGCAGAGCTGTTGGGGAACTGGGGGTGCTGAAAAGGGTACCCTTGCATTGGAGGTTAGCGCTGCTCTTTTTCTCTATCTGGGAACTGGATGCACAACCAGCAGTGGGAATTAAACCCACCTACATTTGGCAAACAGGTATGTTTTGCAGGCTGATGAAATATCAGTTTTTGTCAAATATTGATATAGAGACTTTTTTTTTTTGCCATCACAACATGCAAGAAAGCTGCTAAACTTGTTCCTTAATCATATCCTGTAACCCTAACTCTTTACCCCACCTTGAATAGATTTACTGTGCACTTTAAGAAAGTGTTGTTATGCTACAGGACCTTCTTGGTTTCTCAAGTTGAATTTATAGTTTTAGTTTTAGTGGCTGATGCATCAGTTGCTTCCATGTAGGATGTTTAGACATCGGCTATAACTGCAATCCCTCACGTCAAAGTCTGGCGGATAGCAGTGGTCAGTGTTTGATATTTTTTGGCTGCTGAGGCAGCTGGGACCTCTCAGCCTTGTGCTTGCATTGGAGTCATTCATCACAGCTTGACACGTGCGCAATTGATGACAAATATAGTACAAATTGTGGCGTAAGGTCAAAACAAACGAGCTGCAGGTGCTGCAAAATATTGAACGCAAATGGATTTTTGAGTTTTGAGTAGGAAGCTGGGCGGTACAATTACACTGTTGTTTTGGGTGGTGCCTTGCACCACTCAAGGCTCATTCACTCTGAGAGAGGAGCACATGGTGAGAGGGAAACAATACTAATACATGCTCCAGTGAGCAGAATGGAGGGGAAGAAAGCATGGGGGAGGAGGATGGATCCCCCCCCCCCCCCCCCCACACACACACACACACACACACACCCGGGAAGATGGGAATGCCCTTTTGGATGCAGCTGGAGCTCAGCGTCCTCTTTCACGTCAGTCTAATCTCTCTCTTCGTTACGCCGGATCAATGTGCTGGTTTCACCCCCAATAGTACCGGCTGATCAATGCTTATAGTTCCAGTAATGTAGCTCAGCCTGCACGGGATCAATATAGGCTTTGAGTGGAGTCTTGAATAAAATCAATACTTGTTAATATTATAATATGTGAGGAAAAATTATATAGTGGTGTTGTTGTAGTTTTCAATTAATTTTTGCTCTCATGACAATAGGAAAATATTTCGATAATCAGTCACTAATGTGCACTGATTGGAAAAACAAGTTTCTCAAAAATACATAAACAATAATCACCTATCACTTCTACAAGTCACTATTTTCTACCCTTGGTTAAGTCCCCTATTAATTGGGTAATACCATTTACAGAGGGTCAAAAAAGTGAATATTCGACAACCAGGAAGTTACTATTGCTGTTACTAAATATCCTGTTTGTAAACCATTTATAAACAAGTAAGAGGATACCCTTAAAAGTGAGGTCATTTGGTGCTTAGTTGTTGATTTTAGTATATTTTGATGTTGATTGACTGACTATTATAAGACTGTTTCACCAACAGTGTAGTAACATATATGTAATAACCTACTCATGGATGATTTTGTAATACTATTTGCACACGAAAGAGAAAATATTGATGTAATCAATAGCAAAGTATCATTGATCACGTGCCATTGGATATTGCAAGTGAGTACTCCTCACAAATGTGACCAACTCAAACAATCGCTATGAATACAAAACAAAACTCAAACGCAACACCCTTTGTTACACCTTCCAATTTCATTCATTGTTGTTTACAAGCTTCATTGTTCACAGCGAATGCAAAGAAATGAGAATCCTATCGCATTACGGGCTGCGCCTCCCTCTGAGTCAATGCAGGGGAAGAGATTAAGGATGCAGAAAGCAGAGCAGATTGGCCAGACAAAGTTAACCTAGATATGGTATATACGTGCTTGTGTGTGTGTCTACTCTTGGCTTAAGTACATTGGCACTTGTCTTGGTGATTATGCTTGGCCAAACTGGCAGGATCAATTTACAGTCCTGATGCCAAATGTGTTTATTTTTTTCTTATGTTGATCCATAGTTGTCTTTAACGTATGTATTAGTAACATATTTAAGGGATTCCGTCTTCCCTTCAGTTCTGCTTCTTAAGTTTGACAAAGAGGGATATTTTGTGTGCGTCACAAATTGGCTACATCTGCCGCACAGGAACAATACTGGGGGGGTTGTGGTGTTATGGGTCCTCTGGAGACTGCTGTTCTCAGCAGCATGCAAAAGTGCCAAGGGAATGAGTGCTATATCAAATGCACAGAGGTAATATTAGCATTTAATCAATGTATAATTTGCTGACTCGCTGCTCCTAAGGCTGCTTTGAAAGCAACACGAGTACCGCATATTGTATTGTTCACAACATGGGTGGATTATATACTGTATGCAGTGGGTATGACATGTGTAATCTCGCATGCGCATAATGTGTTTTGGAGAGGATTAGTATGCATTGTCTCAGTATGAAACACACAAATATGATAGATTAAAGTATGATCTTGTTCCTCTTTAAGTTTCTCTCATCAAATTGTGGATGAATTTATCACAATTATATCTCAGAGTCACACAGATGTTGCTTCGAGCCTCTTAGCTGAACAGGCCTGCAGGTTTAGAACCCTTGGCATGAAAATCCAGGTCAATTACTGCTGATCCTTGATCAGCGCCAGCACAGGAGAGGACAGGCATCGTCAATTCTAAGTTCTGTTATGACTTTCAATGTGCAATATTATGCATACCTATCATTGTATGTTTTTCTAATCAGTTTCATACACTGGATGGATCACAATGTGTCATTGTATCATTACATGTCACTATCTATAATCTATATATAAAGGTTTACTATCTGCACAAATAGAAACGCTTACTGTCCTCTAAAATATCACCAGTGGTACAAATGCAGAAGTTAAGTTAATGTACATTGAAAAGTATTTTTGTTTTCGGAACAAACTGTTCAGAAATCACAAAGCACTATAAAACAATGCACCAAATAATTGATTAAATGATTGTGTTATTTGATGTTTGGTACCACGTTTATTTTCCATACTGATACCAGTATGAGTACTTAACTCATGAGTCCGCAGTTTTAGAGTAACATTTACACTTGGAAGAGAGTAAAATAAAATAAAAAAAATGGAAAAGTAGAAAATAAAAGTGACTCAAGGTAGGAACAAACTCACAACCTTCAGCTTGGGAGACAGCCAATCTACTCCCTGAGCCACGCTGCTCCTGCGTTACTTCTGCTAGTAGATTGCTCATATCAGCTGCAGCTGATTCCATGATTGCATGGAATCTTCCACTTCAAGAGAGCAAAAATGATGTATTTGGTCTCTTGGAGAAAAGCAAACAGTAGGAGGGGCATAGCTCAGGTGGTAGTGTGGCAGACTCCCAAGGTGAAGGGCATGAGTTCGTACCTCAACCCTTGAGTCAATTTCATTTATTTTATTATTATTTTTTTTTAAACTTTGCTCTCTTCCTCGTGTAAATCTTAGTTTACGCTAAAACTGAGTCTATTTGTTCCCCATCTAAATAGAGTCAAATTTACACTATAGATTTTACTGTGTAGTCACTAATACTGAAACCAATTACTGGTAACATTAGTACTTTTGATATATAAAATTCCCCCCCAAAAAACGATAACAGATAATTTTAAAAAGAAAGACTTAAATAGCTAAAATTGCCTGAAATTAGTGGCAGTTTTCTATTCATCTATTTTCTAGTTCATGATCATAAATTGGGCACAATAGAGTGATCAACAGTGGTATTGCAGTTTGGAGTCAGCCAGTCCTCCCGTTTGCAGTGATGGTTGTTTTAAAGTGGTTAGAAGGTTAATATCCAGTTAGCTTCATTGACCAGGGTGCTATCAAGATCTGGTTTTGGTCTGCAGAGTCGTGAAGTTGTCAGGAGGCCAGAGGAAGGATCAAAGGAAAGAAAGATGAAACAAAGTGAAATCCAGCACCAACCAGACATCCCTACCACCCACAGAGTTACAAAAACCAGAATCTTTCACCAACTCCACAAACATCTAAATTCCAACACATAAGGGAGAACGCAAGTGACCAGAGGAAAGACTCAAGGAAGGATGGAAGGATAGATGAAGCAGAGTGAGAGCCACAAACACCAGCCACCGCTCATTGAGCGACCAGTGGGAGAAGCAAATTCAGTTTCAGTTTCAGTAGATGCTGGTGTGGTGGATCTGGCTGCCTACAGCTTCTAAGGGATAAACTCAATAGAGCAGATTTTTCTTCATAATTGTATGTGAACAATAAAATAATAGTAAAGTTCCTTTAGTCTTACCTTTATATGTGCATAGCAACATCATAGCTAATGCACTGCACTCTACTTTAATGTACTGTACTTTGATTTGATCACAAGGAGGATGTTGCAGTGCAACCTAACATAAGATCAATCCACAGACGACAACAGAAGTTGAATTAAAATTTCAGAGAATACAGCATATAGTAAAAGAATTTAAATACCAAAAATCTGCCTTTGATCATTACAATTACACACTTGCTCCTGAAAACAATAGCAATGCCTGATGGTATTTGTGATCACTTTACAGTGAAAGAATAGAACTTATTGAGGCACAACAAACGGGGTTACTGTTCTCATTTGTGGCACGGTTCAGTCACTCGCTGCCCCTCTTGTCCGTGTGGCGCACATCCCCAATCATAGGGCCTCCTCTTTGTTCTTCTCTCATTGTCCTCATTACCTCCTCCCACATTAGCATTAAAAACACACACGTGCACCCCCACTCCACCACCACCCTGTGTTCAATGACCTCTCTGAACTGAGGAGTGTCTCAGAGGTGGGAAAGAGGCGGGGCCTGGAGGGTGGCATAGGACAGTGGTGTCCAAACTACGGCTCGGGGGCCATTTGCGGCCCGCCGTCCATTTTTTAGTGGCCCGCGACATATGCTAAAACTGGCATTTGACTCAGGTCAAATAACATAAAAACAAAAATGTTTGGAGATGGTCAAAGTAAGAAGGGAGGGTGTCGAAAAACACAGGTGCTATTAAAGGTTATTTTAGTTAACTAAAACTAACAAAAAAACAAAAATAAAAAAAACAAACAATTTCGTTAACAAAATAAAATAAAAACAGTAAATTTCTCTTGGAACAGGAACCAGTGCATCAAGGATCCTCATTTGCTGGACTTGACCCCTGATTTGATGCAGGTTTGATGTCATACCATGCGTCACTATAGATCAGGGGTGTCCAAACTACGGCCCAGGGTCCATTTGCGGCCCGCCGTCCATTTTATCGTGGCCCGCGACATGTGCTAAAAATGGCATTTGACTCAGTTCAAATAAGATAAAAATAAAAATGTTTGGAGATGGTCAAAGTAAGAAGGGAGGGTGTCGAAAAACACAGGTGCTATTAAAGGTTATTTTAGTTAACTAAAACTAACAAAAAAACAAAAATAAAAAAAACAAACAATTTCGTTAACAAAATAAAATAAAAACAGTAAATTTCTCTTGGAACAGGAACCAGTGCATCAAGGATCCTCATTTGCTGGACTTGACCCCTGATTTGATGCAGGTTTGATGTCATACCATGCGTCACTATAGATCAGGGGTGTCCAAACTACGGCCCAGGGTCCATTTTATAGTGGCCCGCGACATGTGCTAAAAATGGCATTTGACTCAGTTCAAATAAGATAAAAATAAAAATGTTTGGAGATGGTCAAAGTAAGAAGGGAGGGTGTCGAAAAACACAGGTGCTATTAAAGGTTATTAGTTAACTAAAACTAACGAAAAAACTAAAATTCAAAAAAACAATTTTGTTAACAAAATAAAATAAAAAAGAAGATGCTTTAAAAAAAAAAAAGAAAACTAACTGAAACTACATTTTATGTTTACAAAACTAACTAAAATAAAACAAACAAAAATAAAATATTACGCACAATACACATTAAAAAAAATAAAACTAAGCATTTATTAAAGAACTAAAGCTAATATAAAAAAAACCTAACAGAACCACAATGAAAACTAATTAAAACTAACTAAATTTAAAAAACAAAACAAAACTCAAAACTAAATAAAAACTAAAATGAAAAAATCCTGACGATAACCTGACTGCCATATTACAAATAAATTGGTTTATATACTGTAGCATTTCTCTAAATATGCAAAAGCACAAATAAATTATTTGTACAATTTTTAGGACTAAACAAAATTTTTCTTCATAACATTATGTGGCCCTTGCGTCCTTCTGATTTTCTGTATGTGGCCCTCAAATGAAAAAGTTTGGACACCCCTGGAATAGGGTATTTTGTGTGTCAAGGGTTTAATATGTGTACTGTATCTCTAAAAAGCTGTGAGGGAAAGCGAAGGTCACTGATTTTAATAGCGACAGTGACATCATACTGCACTTGTATTTATACCTGAAAGAAGCCAGAAATAGAAACAGACCTATTTCAAGCTACAAAGATGGGAATCTGATATTTGATAAGAGGAAAGTAAAAGAGCTACGCAGCATTTTAGACACTTTGAGACCAACACTTTTGTTTTATTGGACATCTTTATTTTAGTTCAATCAACGCTGTAATTTTGCTTTGTCCAAGTCAATCTGATAGATGTTTGTGTAGCGAGATAATGGACACGTGTAACTTGAACTGGGCATGTGCATCATAATCATAAACATTTAGGACCCTCTTTTCATAGGTAGGCGATCGTGCGCCTGGCGTAAAAACGGCCACATCTTCATTTTGGCAAGTCTCGTCTACCATGTTTCACTCATGGGGGCTCTCGATCTCACAATTTGGTGTCAAAAAGTAGACTAGCCTAAGTGGCGCCACAGTAATGCGATTTTGTTGGATTTAAATATATTTTTTTCTTTCCAAGAGTCAGCAAGCCAGGCAGCTAGTTGTAAGATTCTGATGATAAAAAAATGACACTTAACCACTATATGTTTAATTGATGAATATCAGATCTGTAGTCACCAGTGTGATCTGCAAGCTGTGATAACACTCGTCATTAACAATTTATGAAGTTTATATTCAAAACTGACATCTGTGCTCATATTACTACTGCTACGGCTATTTTAAACATAGTGGCTAGGTGATCTTTTTGGCTTGCAGGGTGAATTTCCTGCCTGTGATGGTGTGCATGTAGAGCCTGAATAAATCTGTCAATTTTTTGCTCATACTTACAGTGAGTGTTTGCATTCTCGTGATGCCATGTAAAATCATATTGCATTTAAATAACTTCACCTATTAGGTATGTTAGTTAGCCACTTACAGAGAAAATCAGCGAGTCAGGCAATTTCATGCTACAATTTTAAACCGCCTTGTTTTCTCAAAAATTCCCCAATGCAGCTTCTCCAGTATTTGTCGAATTGAGAACACACATTTCATTTTTAACACATGAAGTACAAGTGATTTAAAGCCATTTTGTTTTGAACACACTTGGTGAACATCAGACACCGTAAGAACAGCTGTAATGAGTTGCATTGAAGTGAGTGGGTGAAATTATGTTTTTTTTCTTTCTGGACTTTTTCAGCCATTATTCTCTGTGAGTTTGACAGTGCTTCATCCAACTGCTCTTTGTCTTGACTGTCATTGGTGAAATAGGGTTAATTAACTCATTTACTCCCAATGACGTATAAATACGTTTTTTTTGTTTTTTTTTTAAATGATAGAGCATACAGAAGGCTTTGATGCAGCCTCTCAACTGCAAAGAACGGTTGCAGAAATGGTAGTTATTACACAAACGGCCAGCAGGTGGCAGCAGAGCAAAGGAGATCAACCAGGGCCATGTAGAAAAAAAAGCTCAATTACTTACAATTTTAAATAGATTTGTGAAAACTGATGAAACTTAGCTCTCTTCTAATGCTAATTGCTGCAAAACGGAAACAGATAGAAACATACTTTTTTTTTCCTGATGAAAGAAGAGACTTTAATCTTTCTTTTGCTTTTATAGCAATTGAACACAATATTATGTGGGTCTTGCAAAATCAGTCAAAATCCAGTAAAACGGCCGGGAGCGAACGGGACTGCTTCTGTGAAAATGGCTGGGAGTGAATGAGTTAAAAAACTCACAAACATATGCATACATATTAAGTCACATTCTTGAAATTTCTGCAGGTTTTCCACACAAGCATCTTTATTATTATTTTTTCCTAGATGTTTTATAACCTGAACCAACTCTCACAAATGTCAAGACTGGTAGCGAAACTTTTGTCCAATATTGATTGTGTTGGGTTTTCTTCATTACGTCCAATAAATGGGTGAAGGGAAGGGTTTTCCTACCTATATTATAGTAAGTATAGTACAGTAACTCTGGGAGGGTGAATAATTATGTGGTACAGGGATAAGCAATAGTTTTCTTGTTCCTTGTTTTGGCCGCACATAAAAACAATGTTTGCTCAGCAGATTGGAACAATTAAATCAAGGAAGAGCACCTGTGGTCCATTCAGCATGGGTGAGCTATTACTTTCAAACATGTATAACTCAGAAAATAATGGCTTGCGGGGAGAAAACAATGTGTGTTCAGACAGCAAATGTCCAATGTGCAGCAGCCCAGAACCCTTAAAATAAACACGATGTGGTGGTAATGGCCCATAGAATCTGTTTCTCCATCCTGTGTTGATGTGAACAGTTATACTCTGACACATACAGGGAATCAGAGCAGCTCACTTTCAATTTGCCTAATAGAACTAAAAAGTAGTGTTCTTAAAAGGTCGGCAGTGGCATTTTGATAAAAGCGGATGTTGTGGAGAATAAGGAAAGTTGTATTGGAAATGTATTCTTGAAGGTATAGGTAATTACAAAAAAATACACATACACACACAGGAAAAATCACTATCTTACGTCTTTATACTTGCTCACAAAGTAGTGTGCCTTTTTTTTTTCTTTTTTTCTTTTTTTTTTTAGCAGCAATATAAAAGTCAAGTATATTTTGGACAGTTTTTCATGATAAATGTCCATGGGTGTCCATGTACTATTTGACAATAACTACAAATTGTCATAACATGGATGTTTCTAGTTGGCCAAAACTTTTGTGTTTTGCATTTTTGTTTGTATTTTTTTTCTCCTTTCGTGTAGTCCTGCTCCCTGTAAATGTACTGCTATTGACTAGTCTTGTTCCAATACCGTTTTTACCCAGCTTTGCAGTATCGGCCGATGCTGATACCATACCGATACCTAAGGGTTTTTTTTTTCTCAACATGAAAAACTGTCCTGCCATTGGTTCAGCGCATTCAAGGGCCAAGAGGATTTCTTAGATCAACATGCAATGAACATGTCACACATCAGTGAATGTTGTGCATGAGCAAGACACAAGATGCTGCATCCAAAGTCTTGTGCTCGGTGTAAAAATTTTGCATTTCATTTTCGTGCCTAGGCAATTGTTTGGAAATTTGCACCTCGATAGGCATGTTGCTATATTGTAGTACCTGCACATGGTGCATCTGGCAATTTGGTGACCAAAAGTAGATTTTAGACAGCAGGTCTAAGTTGTGGCGCAGGTGGTGTTATGCGATTTTTGGTGTACTTGATCAAGGTGCAGGCTAGAGTCATTTTAATGACTGTTATCTATCAAATCAACTGACGTGAAATAACTATGGCTCTGATGCTCGACACATACATTCCTGATTTTTGATATACACAAAGTAATGAAACAATATTTAAAATGAAATGAGCACAAATGAGTTATGACAACGTTTATTTTTTGTGTTCTGTGGTTGAAAAAGATGTTAAAAGTTAATCAGCATCCTTTTATCCGAGCTAAACTTGGTAATTATAACATCTCTTGTTTAAAGTAAGTAAAATAGACCTCTCATTAGTTTGCTTTGGGTTGCTCTACCCAGAGAAGTGATTGGATTGTTAGGACAATGGTGGTAGAATACCAGGTTGTGTGGTTGGAATTATGTGGTTTAGCGATTAGCAGTCCTACTCTGGTATAAACCCTTGTTTTCTTCTGGCTAACTCATGTTCCTGGGAAGCTTTATGAGATCCAGTGAACGTGCTGGAGGATTGGCCTAAGCAGCATTAAGAGCTTTTCATCAAGGTGTTTCTTCCTCGTCTTGTCCTCCTCCATTAGCACTTGGCTCCAGCAAACCCTCAGCCAACGCATGATCTGGAAAATCGAGCGTAAACAAATGTACAAGGATGATCTCAATGTAATAGTTTATAAATTAGGCGACATTGGACAATGTGGACTAGTTGTGTAGTTGTTGTTATTATTATTATTATTATTCTTATTATTATTATTATTACTCTAACGTGACATGCTACAAAGCCAAAATCAACAGCACAGATTATATCTTCAATTGAATTTTTAACTGCTGCTCCATTGCATAATTTATTGGGTTCTGACAGCTCCCTGCTAGTGACGAACACATTTACACCAGTCATGCTTGACCAAATGAAGGCCCCGAGGAAGCCAATAAAATCCCACTAAAATCCCACAGAGCTCAGCAAGAGAGCGTTCTGTTTTGACAGTTGATGTGATTATAAAGTCATTCCGCAACAGTATAGCAAAATAGAAGTGGTTAAATTCAAGCCTTCCATTTATAGCTTAAAATAAACTGGCACTGGATCACAGTGATGTGTCTGTAGAACTCACAGTACCACAAACATCTTGCAAAAACGAGTCCATCAGAGCATTAGATCCACATTTGTTCACCTCTGCATTTTTATACAGAATAGAGTGAAGTGGGTATTGATTTGTTTATGCTTTCACCAGTGTTGGGGGTTGGGCACAGCCTGTTAATGCCCCCCAAAATTAGCCTTTTTGTTCCAAATCTTATTTTTTTTTTAACCCATAAGTTGCTAACAGTGAAAAAAAAATAAAGATAAAGTACAATACAAATCAACATAGGAGTAAGAAAAAAAAAGTGTTTTGTTGGTCATTTTTAAAATTCTGTGTAGTATAAATTACATGCATTAGATGACAATGTCAATTAAGTGAGTTGACTCATTTCAAACCTGGGCAATCATTTGGCGCTTACACGGCCACACGTGAGAATTCTTTACAAATTAAAAGACCCAGTTGGTTCATCTAGCATTTGAGAGAGACTTAAAGGAACAGTGTGTACTATTTAGCGAAGATGGACAAGCAAGAAGAACTTTGTGAACGTGGTTAGCCTCTGGTGGTGCTCGCAGCTAGTATCGGACCCAATGGGTCGATGGGTGCTTACGTTCCACAGCTGGGGCTTAAGCCCAATTCACACAGGCTGTGGAACGGACGCGGTGCGTTCTCCGTACGGTGGCCGTGCGGACGCTGCAAGGATAGAACCCATTCAATTCACACCAGCTGCGGTGCGGTGCGTCTGCGGTGCGGAAGGACTCCGGCGATGCGGAAGGTTTCCGCAAGCGTTCTATTTTTTTCCGGACGACGCATGCAGATTTTCATGAAGCTCAAGAAATGACTCAAGCCGGACAGGAAGATGGGCGTCTCATATCAGGGTAAATCCGGTATATTTCAAAATAAAACCGAACTCGTTTTGGTGCTAGCTAGCTACAAAGCATGACATGAGTTGGACATTTAAGACAAAAAATGAGCTCAGAATAAATTAAACATGACAAAATACCACTATTTAAACACAAAACGTACTTACCCATAGTAGAATAGCCATGGTAGAAGTCCCAGGAATAATGTCCAAAAAGCATATAGATGTGACAACAGGCAAGCATGGCTATTGTTTACAAAATATGACTCTATATACACGGTTGTTATTGCGTGAACTCAACTCTCCAGCGTGAACCCCGTGACCTTGTGGTCTTGCGGGTAAAGATTTCCAGACACACAACGGATGCGGTGTGAATTGCAGTCCTTGCGGAAGGCGCGCGGAAGCCGTACGGAAAACGCACCACGTCCTTTCCGCAGTCAGTGTGAATTGGGCTTTAGAGGTGGTCAGGTGAGTCCCGTGATTTGATCTCCTGACGCTTGACTCACTTTGTTTTGCTCTCAATAGGTTTTGCTAGCTTCTCCCACTAGCTGCCCTTGTTAGCTGCTCTAGCTAATTCTTGCTAGCCGCTCTTGTTAGCTGTTCCAGCGAGTTCCTGCTAGCCACTCTGGCTCACCACTCCCGCTGCTCCTGCTTGCCTGTGACTCTGTCACTTTCATCACCCTGTGTTGGTACCCTGAATACAGAACAGCGACACAGGAAAAACAGGGAAAAGGGATGCCAATGGGGCATCTTATAGAGGCCGCAATTCAAGCTAGGACTGATGTGGTGTAAGTGATGATTGTGGATCTGGAGTGACATTTGCAGTGCATTTGATTCACACCACTGGTCAGGAAAATACAAATGGCCTGCATGCTGTGCTGAATTATTGGCACCCACTTGGCACAGTTGTTTATCACTCCCCACATAGACGCACACAACACTTGGAATACGCACGCTGATCATTAAGTCTGTGCTTTCTATTGTCGGCTCCATTCAGCCTGGCCCTTCGAACCTCTCTGCCACTGAAAATGTCTGCTTTCCACTTCATCATAATTGCTACTTTATCGGTAACCAGCTAGGACAATTGTTGAGTTAGGCAAGTACGATTCATACACAATACAGTTCAAACTGCTTTAAAGGGGCGGTCTGCCGGTTTCACTCAGGAAAATGCACTTTTTAAATACAGGATTTAAACAAACAAACTACTTCTCAATTTATAGATATGGGCTTTTCATAATGTGTGGGGGTGATTTTGTCCTAAAGACAAAAGACAGAAGCTTATTGTGTGAATGAGTGAGTGAAAAAATAAAATAAAAATCTGCGTGCTTTCAAATTGCCGCGGGAGTGACGTCACGCAGCTGACATTGACACCCGGCCCTGTTTGCGACACGCCACCCCCCTGCTCTGCGATTGGCTGGAGGGGTGTAAACAGTCTTCCCACAGAAACAGCCCACTGTTTACAAAACAAACACAAAATGGCAAAATACAGGCTGGGGGTGAGGGGATTTAGGACAAAATCCCCCCCACATGTTATGAAAAGCCCATATCTATAAATTGAGAAGTAGTTTGTTTGTTTAAATCCTGTATTTAAAAAGTGCATTTTCCTGAGTGAAACCGCCAGACAGCCACTTTAAAGCTACATACAATTACAACAACTTAAATAAAAAATCATTCAACTAAAGGCGGAGGAGAGCAGGTTTTAAAAAAAAAAAACACACAAAACTTTACGTTGAAGCCTGTTCCGTATTTTCTAGAAGAGAGCTCTTAGCAAAAGTAAAACGCTGCATCAACATTTCAGTTCTGACTTTGGGCACCAACAGGAGACACACCCATGAGGTTGAGATGTTTCATACGGCGCTGACATGTCAGAGATGTACTTTGGCTATCAAAAGACCAAACAGAAATGTTTAAAAGTGTATTCTCTCAGTGAGTCAGTGCAAAGACCCGAGCATTGGGCAAATATGGTCATAGTTCCTGTTTCTAGTCAACTTGAGCAGCAGCATCCTGGAGCTGTCTTATAATTTGTTCCAAGAGTCTATAGTGAGCAGGTTGAAAGAGCAGCCTAACTTGTTGGGGACTAAAACATGGATTAATCTCTCTAGGTCATGTTTGGACACTATTTATTTGATTTTGGCAATATTTTTTAGATGGTAAGAAGCTGTTATTGTTTTATTCTCCTTGTATACAAATCAGAAAAGCGGTACACTTTTCTGGCTGTACGCATTCTGCTGTCAAATCATACCTGTCATTTACGCACACACAGGTCCACACTCTGGATGGTAAATGGGCTTCTATTTATATACCATATGTGTTTTACAATGCGTGTCTTGCTCAAGGTCACTTCGAGATGGTCATAAGGGCTGACGATTGTTATCCACAACCTCACGGTTAGGAGACGGCCGCTCTACCACTGAGCCATGCCGCCTCGGGGTGGAGCAATTCAATATGTGGCAAAGCTGGTGTGCATTCGGCCATCAACTTCAGCACTTTTTCTCATCCACACTCCAGACACTGTTGTAAGACTATCCCAGGGGTGTCCAAACTTTTAAATTTCAGGGCCCCATACAGAAAATCAGAAGGACGCAAGGGCCACATAATGTTATGAAGACAAATTTTGTTTAGTCCTAAAAATTGTACAAATAATTGATTTGTGCTTTTGCATATTTAGAAAAATGCTACAGTATATAAACCAATTTATTTGTAATATGGCAGTAGGGTTATTATAGTTTTGGAATTTTTCATTTAGTTTTGAGTTTTGTTTTGTTTTTAATTTAGTTTTAATTAGTTTTCAGGGTGGTTCTGTTAGTTTTTCTTAATTAGTTTTAGTTCTTTAATAAATGCTTAGTTTTAGTTTAGTTAGTTTCAGTATTAGTTTTTTTTATTTTTTTTTATGTGTATTACTTGTGCGCAATATTTTATTTTATTTTTGTTTGTTTTATTTTAGTTAGTTTTGTAAACATAAAATGTAGTTTCAGTTATTTATTTTTGTAAAAAGCATCTTCGTTTTTATTTTATTTTGTTAACAAAATTGTTTTTTTGAATTTTAGTTTTTTCGTTAGTTTTAGTTAACTAATAAACTTTAATAGCACCTGTGTTTTTCGACACCCTCCCTTCTTACTTTGACCATCTCCAAACATTTTTGTTTTTATCTTATTTGAACTGAGTCAAATGCCATTTTTTAGCATATGTCGCGGGCCACTGAAAAATGGACGGCGGGCCGCAAATGGCCCCCAGGCCGTAGTTTGGACACCACTGGACTATGCAATGTGAAGGTGAACCATCAAACTGCACATTTTGATTTAGTTAACTGCCCGCCGATGGCCTGATAAGTTAAACTCATTCACTGCCAGCCATTTTAGAAAATTTCAAAATTTTCAATACCCATGCGATATTACGTTTAATAATTATATATAAATCGAATCTACCAAATGGCAGAAGAGACTCCCTACTTTTTGCCTCATCCCGATCTTTTGTATTGACAGCAGAAAAATGTAGGTTTGCACAAAATACAGCAATTCCTCCCACGGGCTCTGAAACTTGTTTATTTTGTATAAAATGGGGCAATGATGTCATCTACCGCTGGTTGGGCATCAATAAAGTTGTTTCCAAGTTTGACATTTACAGGGGAGAATAATCAGATTCTCCTCCATCTCTCCCCGCTCAAAAAAATATATATAATTGACGAATATACTTGTCAAAGGCAGTGAATGAGTTAATTTCAGATTTAAAGTATGCATATTTTCCCAATGGATATCTATGGCATTTACAAGTCTAAGGGAAACTCAATGCTCCATGATTTATAGCCAATCTCAGATTTGAACGAGTCATGACTTTTTGTTAGTCATGCACAGCGGATGGGCCAGAACTCATTACAGGAGATGGCACGTACCTTGAAGGTACGGGATGGAGAATATGAGCCATATTGAGGCTGTTAAGAACCAGTTCTGTTTGCACTAGTATTTCAGTGACTTTACTGCACACTTGCAGCAGTTTCTTCCAGTTACTATAAGTGTTTTCCATGTAATGCTGGCATATTCATGTGGTGGCTGTGGTTCAGGTGTAGAGCCATCGTCCAGTCACTGGAAGGTCTGCTGTTCCATTCCCGCTCTCCCAAAGTTATGTGTCGTCGTGTCCTTGAGCAAGACATTTCACATACATTTCCTACAGTGCCACTCACACCGCCAGCTGTGGCTATGAATAATGTATCCATTGTGAAGCGTCTTTGAGTGTCCAAAAAAGCACTATATAAATCTAATTTATTATTATTATTATTATTATTATTATTATTATCATCATTATTATTATTCAGGAGAACATTACCCAATGTTTGCGTGACTGACCTCTCTTCAGAATAGGGATCATTTCAACACATTCACTAAGTTCTCACGTAACAATACCTTGAATATTCTCTTGTCTGTGTGAAATTTTTAAGTGGACACAGCACGAAGCAGCCGGACTTAACCTCCAGGCGATGTCGCTGCGGGGTCACACAATTTGCTGGCATTGTGCGAGCATCCCTGTGAACATTGCTGTTTGTCATCATTCGCAAGCACTGGAATAAAACAGCTTTGACAGCCTTGAGCACACTTTGGAGCCTGTCAGGTATTACTATGGGAAAGGACTTGGAGATGATGTAGACAACATGAGTGTGGAAAGACGTATGAGATGTACCAGGAAGGGTGGGTCGAGTAATCAGTGTGTGTGTGTGCGTGCGTGTGTGTAATTGCACTTGAGTACATGAGACTGTCAGTCAAGGTATGAGCGATTAGATGTCAGGGTGACTTATTGCTGTTTGGTATCACCACTACTCCATGAGCCGCATAAACCCTCATTCCATTGTTGCTTATGGGAATCTTTACAGTATATTTTAGAGGCTACCTTTTTTTTCGCACATCAATCTATTTTAGTTCTAATAACTACAACAAAAAATAACCATGTTATGTTTATTCACTTTCTAAGCACAATGCAGAAAATTCCACTTTCAAAAATCAGTGTTGATCATCAATGTCACAGTCTAGATGTAGTAGATTTTAGGGACGTAACGATATGGGCAATATCGTAATATCGTGATAGTAAAACTGCCACAATATCGTCGTCGTCATGTTCAAAATATCTAAAAGGAACACTTCAGTTTAAAAACTCAGGTTGATTTCCATTTGTGCAGTTCTATCAACCTCTGGTGGCTAGTTTATTAGTGCAATTTAATTTTCATTAGGGATGTTTTGGCCTTCTATGTTTAACATCTATGGCCAAGTGAAGGGAACGTAATATGCTTGTGAACCGAGTCAATATGTGGAAGAACTTAATATGTGCGTGCATTTGCAAGTAAGTGGCTCAATATTAAGTCTTATTACAGATTGTAGGTTGTTTATAAGCATTGCTGTAATTTACAAAGGCACAACTTGTGGGCTTTTTTTTATTTATTTTTTATTTTTTAGTATGAGCTCATATTTTTTTTTACAATATTGTGACCTTTACTAGTATCGCCAACCTCCCCACAATATCGTGATAATTATCGTATTGTGACCTTTATATCGTGATAATATCGTATCGTGATGTTTGGATATCGTTACATCCCTAGTACATTTAACATTTTATTCGTAGTAGTTTTTTGTAGTATTGATGCACATCAAAATGACATATTGAGCAAATATAGCGGAATTTACAAATTTAACCACAATTGGTAATGCAAGTCAATTTCCAGTTTGTTCTAATCAGCATTATTGGTAACAGAGTTACGATGTGCTGATCACGAAAATAGAGCCCAGAGTCTTGGTATTTTCACAGATTCATGCAGCCTGGGGCATTAAAAAAAAAAAAAAAAAAAAAAAGAGAAAGTTTGATTGTGAACACATTCTCTGCCAGTAAAAGTGGCACAAAGTGGCTGACCTCCATGGGCAGATGATGTAAAGTTAACTGCCCTCCACCCCAATACTCCATGTGTGAACATCCCCCAAACATTAGAGAAACAGCCTCAAGTAAATTGAACACAGGCAAACAAAGAACAGGGTGAGAGTTGTCAAATGTTGTAGTTGAAATGAGAGCCTTAGCAACTGCAACCTTATCAATGATACTACAGGAAGTTATTCAGGGTATACATTGCTAACAGGTAGGGTTGCCAACTGTCCCGTGTTATCCGGGACGCCCCGTATTTTGGGCTAAATTGTTATGTCCCATACGGGACCTCAAAAGTCCCGTAAAATAATTCTTATTCTTACACGAAATGCAGCTAACGGTATCTTTGCCATTTTTGGACCACAGCTGCTCCCGTAGGCTGACAAGTGACAAGGAAGTTGCTCGTAGCCAATGAAATGAAGTCGCTGCGTGTGAGACGTTATGTGGAGATCTTGCAAGGTAAGAGAGGCAACTAGAGAGAGAGGCACTTCCTGGTTTCGTCACAGCTTCATGTTGGCGATCTTAATATGTCAGCTGCGAACGTATCAGCGGGAGCAATACAAAATGTGTTCTCGTACTATTTATGAACAAATACCGCGAGAATTTAGCTTGTTGGCAAGTTTCGCAATCAGCGCTTTACATTGCAAACCGCACCCTACAGGTCCTAGATCAGCTAAAACGGCATTGTCACGAAGCACGGCACCTATCAGCCATTCACAGGCATCGTCACGTGCATTTGTTGTAACGGTTTATACTGCACAAGTGGCTAGAAAATAATAATAATGTGTAGTGTTGTCCGGTTGGTTAGGAAGAGAGAACAGTCATGGGCGTCTCAGCTCTCTGAAATGCTTCGGACAACTGAGACAGACACACTACAAACTCGCACCCCTCGACAGGGAAGGCGGGGCAGAAAGGTGGAAGCCCACTAAGAACTGTCGCAAACAGGAAATGGCTGATAGGTCAGTAGATGACAATATGCAGAACCAGGTCGGAGTAACTCAAATAAATTTGCTTCAACGTGGGAAAATAATGGGACAATGTAAAATGTTGCTTCTCCAAAATTCACCAGTACTTATTTCCTTTAGGTGCCCTATAATTGACTTGCGCCCAGTTCTGAGTATACAACGCCTGTTACCCAAAATCGGCTCCAGGTCACCGGTGACTCTACTGAAGAAGTGGTCTAAAAAAATTGATGGATGTTTCCTTTGGGAATACATTTGAATTGAAGGCTCAGTCAGGTTTAAAATGAGCTTTTATACAGCTCATTTGGAAGTCAGCTCCTATCCATTATTCTGCCAGGTGAACATCACTTCAGGCCAAGGCAATCATTTTCCAGCCCGCACATGAAATAAAAGTGTAACATTAAATACTTATTCAGGCTGTGGTGACAGTGTTGCACATGACTGAAGTACTTTTTGAAAACCACATCTTTCATTTTTATGCTCTAGGAGCGATTTTGTTATTAGGAGAATGGCACCAAGCCCCCTTGTAACAGTAACTGGTACAAAGGACACTATTGGAAGTTAAAACCACATCTCACAATTACATAAACATCCGCATCCTATACCTAATTTTTTTACGCTTAGTTCATACAAAGTCCTACCACAACACCAGAATAAACATTTTCCAAAACAGAATTTATATTCATTCAACTAATTCACCACTCATCCCAAAACAAAAATTCTCCTCTTTCATTAGTTCACACACAAGGATGCAAATATGTATAAAAAAAAAAAAAAAAACATGCCGATTTGAATACATTAATATGCAGTAGCCAGCGTAGCCTGTTTGAAGATGGTCCCATGCCATGTACAGAATGGAAGAGTAGATATTTTACTTTAATTAATTAGGGATTGCTGCGATTGGCTGGCAACCAGTCCAGGGTGTACCCCGCCTACTGCCCATAGCCAGCTGAGATAGGCTCCAGCACCCCGGCGACCCTAAGCGGTTCAGAAAATGGTTGGATGGATGGATAATTAGGGACTGTATTTGATTCACAATGAAATCCCATCTCTCATGGACGAAAGGATAATGTATCAAACAGCATTAGTATTTTATATTCTTCTAAAAGAGGAACACAATAGCTTGAAAGTTTGGCAGCAGGTATTCATCAGATAAGATGGGGCTTTACTAATCGATCAATCCCTCCCTCCCTTAGGTGCCACTGTACCCCATCTGCTTCGTTTTCTGCCATTAACCCAAATTGGAGGATTTGGTGCAGAAGGGTCACTCACTCATTGTGCAAAAGAACCTCGCTTTTTCAATTTCATATTCTTCTAATATGCTCTTTCATTATCGGAAGCATAAATATACATGAATCTGAATTTGAATCATACAATTTAGTGTTGTTTTTTATGGCAACCAAAAGTGCATCACTACCCCACTGACAGCCACCCTCATTTACATACTTGGAAACACATAATTAGTCCCATAAAATTGTTTAAATGCTTACATTAAAAGACATTTTCTTTTTTCTTTTGTGATTTTTTTTTTTTTTTTTTTTTTTTAATCAATGCCTTAACCTTTTCTTCTTGCCTCGAAGTTCCACTGGGTCATTGTGAGGGTAGAGGTGTCCTTTTTGAGCGGTTTTAATAAAGCTTACCAGTAAGTTCATCCGAGCGCCCTCCCTTGGCGTGGGCCCTTTGTTCAGCTGTGAAGACAATTAACTTTGGTGCAGTTCAGTTATTTGACCTCGAACAATTGTAGAAAATTGCATCAGATTTTACGGTAAATACATGATCAAGCAGTACGAATGAAACTTGTAACATAACAGTCATCAATCATTGTTTTGAGAACTTGTGACTTGACTTGACCAAAAAACAGAGGCGGGCACGCTTTGTTGGCCTGCATTTTCGGCGAGTGTTTTATGACGCGAAACCTTGAAAAATACATGGACTGAGAAGTAGAGGGTGACATGGGGGTGACTCGTCCCATCCGACTCCCACAGCAAAAATCCCGTCCTGTCCCAGTCCCAGACTAAACTTGCAAGATGAATTCTCGCGGTATTTGTGAATTCACAAACTCCTGAGAACACATCTTTCTTTCAGTCACAACTTGCCGCCTTAGGGTTCAGCTCCCTCTTCAACACGACAGACGGATGCAGGGTCTGTTCACATAACTGCAGACGCTGCACTAATCCGTTTGTCAATCTCCCACTCTATTCTTACCTCACTCCTTAATAAGACACAGGATACCCAAACTCCGCTTGGGAAAGGATCTCACTCCACCCTTTGCCCGACTGACCACTATTGTTTCAGATATGGAGGTGCTGATTATCATCCCATTCGCTTCATACGAGAGAATTGAAGATCATGGCTTGATGCTGCCAATGGCAAAAAGCAGACGTAATACTGAAGCCTCTAAACCAGAACCCCTTAACTCATATGCTCCCAATAACGTGTAAATACGTTTTTTAATGTTCTATGTGTCCCAAAGACGTATTTATACGTGTTTTTTTTGGTTTTTTTTTTTAATGCTAGAGCATACAGAAGGCTTTGATGCAGCCTCTCAACTGCAAAGAACAGTTGCATAAATGGCAGTTATTACACAAACGGCCAGCAGGTGGCAGCAGAGCAAAGGAGATCAACCATGTAGAAAAAAAGCTCAATTACTTACAATTTTGAATAGATTTGTGAAAACTGATGAAACTGAGCTCTCTTCTAATGCTAATTGCTGCAAAACGGAAACAGAAACATACTTTTTTTCCTGATGAAAGAAGAGACTTGAATCTTTCTTTTGATAGGTTCCATGCTTTTATAGCAATAGAACACAATATTCTGTGAGCCTTGCAAAATCGGTCAAAATCCAGTAAAACAACCGGGAGCGAATGGGATTGCTTCTGTGAAAATGGCTGAGAGTGAATGAGTTAATGTCGATCTCAGCTGTGTCCATCAAGTTATGAAGAGAGTCTGTGAGAGTCATAGTGTAATAAAAACCGTGACGAGGAACGAATCTGACTTAGTGCAACAATATTTGCCAAACAAGGGTGACAAGGTTATAAATCCCTCAACTAATTTGGGTGAGCGAAAACAAACAAGGTGTGAATGCTGACTCAGTCAAGTCTTCACATCTATCGTTTGATTTCTCTCGGTGACAGTGACAGTGACACATTGTGAGATGTAGTGTTTGGTGTGGTCTCTATTAGGGGTGGGTGATATGGCCTAAAAATTATATCACGATACTTCAAAAAAATTTGCAGTGACAATATTTTTGACGATGTTGGTAATAATTACTGAACAATAGATTTGTGATTGCCACTTAGGAATAATAACACTTTTATTGCAGCAACAATATTTAAGCCACCTTTTTCCCACAATTGAAATGTAAACAAAGTGCAAATATAGCAAATGTAATGGAATGAAATGGAAATAAAAACAGGCCAGGTCGTGTTTACCCTGCGCATTGTAACATAACTGCTTAAAGCACATTTACTTAGCAAATAAAATGAAAATACATACCTTCAGAAGTCGGTGGCAAATTGCATGAGTCAAAAAAGTCCATTATTTTCTCTCCTGTGTGGTTGATCCTCGTGTTGTGGGGGGAAATCGACAATGATACGGTAGCAGCCAGTTTGTGGCAACATGCTTTGTACACCGCAGGCAAGTGTATCGGTAAAAAATGTTTTTTTTTGTTTTTTTTCGTTATTTTGCCGTAAATGTCTCTGAATGGTTAATCAGAGAAAATGCCGTGAATGCTTGTAGACATTACTAGCGGGTATAAAAAACACAAATGTGCATGTTTATGCCACTGTGCGACAGCAACCCACACGACGTTTCGTTGAGAGTGCGTTAGCTTAGCGGTCGGTTAGCATCACAAACAATATGCGACCGTTTCAGTACTAACCAACCACCGTTGTTTTTGTTTTGTTTTTTCATAAGGAGTGCATCTAATCAAGAGTGCTCCAGTAATTAATGAACTTTTGTTTACCCCCAGCAACATGAGCTGCTTCTATGTCATCCTCGTCTTTAGTCTCCGCATAGCCTACTCTTAACTTTACGGCAACAGTTTTCCAGCACAATTTGGAAACGATTGTTTTTTGTTGTGAGCATTATATCTGACCTCTTGTAGCAAAAGAGCCTCCACACGACGAAGCTCACTCCCACTTTGCCGAAGACGCGACAGAACTGGCTGCAACTCTTGCAGCCACATGCTCCTACATTGTTTTTTATTAAACAACGAACGACGCGTGTACGTCCAAGTTGACACGAAGACGTATAATGTTACGCGTTACGTCATCACCGCAATTTTGCGATATTTCAAATTCTTATCACCCAAAAAAAAATACACCGGTAATTCGGGATGTAACGATATCCAAACATCACAATACGATATTATCACGATATGAAGGTCGTGATACGATAATTATCACGATATTGTGGGGGCGTTAGCGATATTTAAAAAACATCACAATATTGTAAAAAAAGAGCTCATACTAAAAAAAAAAAAAAAAAGCACAATATTGTGCTTTTGTACATAACAGCAATGCATATAAACCACCTACAATCTCTAATAACAATATTGAGGCACTTACTTGGCAATGCAAGCACATATTGATCGCTTCACAAGCAAATTATGTTCCCCTTCATCTGACAATTAGCATAGATTTTAAACATAGAAGGCCAAAACATCCCTCATGAAAATTACATTGCACTAATAAAATAGCCACTAGAGGGTGCTAGAACTGCACAAATGGAAATCAACCTGACTTTTTTAACACGTGTTCCTTTTAAATATTGTGAACATGACGATATTATGGCAGTTTTAATATCACGATATCATGATATTGCCCTTATCGTGACATCCCTACCGGTAATATCGTAGATTATATTTTTTGGAACACCCCCAGTCTCTATTCATTGCCCAATATACCAAGTCAATAGCCCAAACTTAATTTTACATGAGAATACATAAGCATGTGAAACCTCTTCCACGAAGAACACACTTTAGTCAAATCATTCCCAGACGTGTCTTGGTTACAGAAGCACGTGGCGTATATAGCGTTTCATTAGTGTTCTTATGCATGTGCCATCCAGGAACAACACAGCCAGCATTGAATAATTCATCAGTTACAGTGTGCTGCCAGACATCGACTCGAGCAGGAGACAATTTCGACCAGGCCTGTTCAAGAACTGCGAACTGGTAGAAATACTCCAACAATAATGTTTTCATTTCTGTCACATTCAACTCTCAGTGGTGCTCTCCAGCGAGAGATATATAATCAGTGACATTGATTTGCCACAAAAACACGCTCCACACTGCTTTTCATTGCTGTTCAGTTTCATAATGGAGTTTTGGACAAGAAGCAGTCATTTTGCGCAAGGGGTTTAGATGTATTTTATGTTGTGGTTGAAAATCTATACATTTGGTCATGAAAATTAAGTCTTCGTCCAACAATATGTGGGTGTGTGCATCACCTGCATGATGCTATAAGCTCCACCAGAAGACAATTAGCAGTCAAATGTGCCCTGATCCACAGAGCTAAAGCTTTGAGGCATGAATTTATGCGTGTGTGCGTGTGACTAAAACTTTAGTGCACTCAACCACTTGTTCCTCAAACTGCTCATGATATGAACACATTACCACCATTTCTATGTTAATGCTCCTACATTTAGCTTCATGTTAACTGCTTCAAATGAGTCAAACTGATACATTATTACATACTGTGTGTTGTCACCATGTGAAATACATTGAGAACTCCTGATTTATGAGCTTTACGAAAGCTACTTCAACACGCGAGATTGGACGTTACACTTCATGGATATGACAAGAGTGAGTGGAAAACTAAAAATACATGTGTGTAACACATTACACAGTAGCGAGTATAATATATATATCTATCCATCCATCCATTTTCTGAACCGCTTGCTCCTCATAAGGATCGCAGGGGCGCTGGAGCCTAACCCATCTGGCTTCGGGCAGTAGGCGGGGTACATCCTGAACTGGTTGGCAGCCAATCTCATATATATATATATATATATATATATATATATATATATATATATATATATATATATATATATATATATATATATGTGTATATATATACAGTGATACCTCGGCTCACGAACGCTTCAGCTCACGAACTTTTCGCCTCACGAACATTAAATTCGCGAAAATTTAGTCTCGGCTGACGAACTACTTTTCGGCGGACGAACCAACCCACGCGGTCGAACAGCACCATGGTGGCGGCCACAAGAAGCTGACGCATGCTCACGGCGTCCCAGTTCGTCACCCCCTTTCTTTTAGTGCGGACGCGGTTTGTGTTTGATAGACATTTTGAGTGTACTTTTGCTATTATGGGACCGAAAAAGACCCCACCACAGGCTAGTGTTAAGCCTAATGCTTACCAGCGAGGGACGGCGATTCGGCGGCGCGTTTACATTGTAGTCAATGGAGTTCGCGCCACTAAAAAAAATGAAAGTGCTATCACGTACCTCAAAAAAGGAGAAAATAGTGCCACGGCTGTTTAGTCCCAGGAAAGAGGTGAAAGTAGTTGGCGGTGCTCACTTTTTGTTGACTCGCTAAAGTGCTCCACTTCCTTGTTCACCAAGGGACACGCCTCCTCCGCTCCGGTGAGCGTCAACTGTTCCATAAACACTCTACGCGGTGAAACGCTCGCCAATGAAGTAAGTCTACCATTGCTACTATCCTTAAGAACTACCATCACAAAGTAAAATAAAATGACTTTATTATACAGTACAATTTATTTCTTTAATTACAATACAATAAAAAGAATAATAAAAATAAATAATAAAAATAAGGTATATTTTTGTGTAGTTTTAAGGCTTATTTAGTAGAAAATTATGTTTTATAGGGACCTGGGAACGGATTATTCTCATTTTAATGGTTTCTTATGGGAAATAAATGTTCGGAAGAAGAACTTTTCGGTTTACACACACTCTCTGGGAACCAATTAAGTTCGGACCGAGGTATCACTGTATATATATATATATATATATATATATATATATATATATACACACACACACATACATTGATTACTGTTATGCACTTTACTTTGGAATCAGCCAGTCCTCCCTTCAACGTCTCCAGCTTGTCCAAAATGCTGCTGCTGGTCTCCTAACTGGTGCCCGTAAGAGGGAACACGTAACCCCTATCTTGGCCTCTCTTCACTGGCTGCCCGTGAAATTTAGAGTCCACTTTAAGATTCTTCTATTTGTTTTCAAATCTCTCAATGGTCTTGCCCCACCTTATCTCGCTGATCTCTCACCCCTACACACCTGCCCGGTGCCTCAGGTCAGCAGACCAGACTCAATTTGAGGTACCGAGGGCTAAGCGGAGGCTTAGAGGAGATCGAGCCTTTGCTGTTGCCGGTCCCTCCCTTTGGAACGACCTTCCACTAAATATTAGGCAATCTCCCTCTTTATCTTCTTTTAAAACACATCTGTATTCTTTGGCTTTTGGCGCACCATGAGACTTGTTCCTGGTGTTTTGTGGTGTGTATGAGTTAGATGTTTAGTCTATTTATTTATTTATTCACTCGCCTACTTCTTATAAATTCACGAATGTAAAATGTATTTACTCAAAAAAAAAATAACTTGTATACACACTTCAAAATGTTTGCTTTGTTCTTGTTTTGTTACCTTATTCTTTACTACACAACTTATATTTATGTGTATGTATGCACTTTGTATACAGCAATGCCTGTTCTTAAAGCGCTTTATAAAGTTGAGTTGAGTTCATTGAGAATCTACTATGTAAATAGTAATGAGAATAAAGCAATTGACACATTGAATGGGTGTGTCTAAACTTTTGGCCGGGAAGGTAAGTGTGAATGCATTCACACAATTAGAAATAACATAAGTGTGAATGCTTTCGACATTCACACAATTAAGAGAAATTCACCATTGTGAATGCTTACTAATAACATAGAAAAGGCTCCAATTATTTCTTTCCTCTCTTGCTGGCATGACAGCTTGTGAAAACAATTAAATATTCATCCTTTCAGGACCAGTCAACCTTTCACATACATCATGTTACCTCATTGATGGGCTTTGATTTACTCTACCTGGAAAATCAGGGATTTATAGATGAAGGACAAGAAACGATTCATTAGACCTTGCTGGTGCCTTCAACTGTGCATGTCACTGTCGCCTCTCCACCCCACTGGGTTCGCTTAAGTTTCAATTCACCCCATGGGCAGATTTGATGAATATTCATAGATTCATACATCTCCGCAGACCTGCAATGTCCTTCTCTTAATGTAAAATAAATATTTGATGTCATTGCAATTTAGAAGCAGTAATTTCAATCTCTTTATTTTAGACTTCTCCACCCACCAAAAGACGGAGACTTTTTGAGGAATGTAAATTCTTCCAGTAAAAAGTGTGACATTTTGCACTTCCACTAATTATCTACTCAATATATTCAGCATCAGCCTGAATTGTTTGAGTGGACCTTCTGTTCTTTCACTCTGAAATAGACTTATCATGGTCAAATCCAAAATAATGATGTACAGGTAAATATACTTTGAATCAGATTAGTGAAACAACTATGGAAAGACAAAAAAATATATGTAATCCAAATGTTAGGTCCCATAAGAAATAAATAAAATGTATTGCGGAAAGAGATTAGCCTTTTAATATTCATTTCCAAGATCTGATTAGAGGCAACATTCCAATGAACTGTTCAATCCCAGATAATGGCTGATCCTGTAATAGAAAGCTTTAATGAGATCTGCATAATAGCTGTGAGAATACAGTACTAAGTACTAACGTAAAACGCTGATTCACCTACTCTTCATCCTGTGTCTTCTTAAACCACAGCGGCACTCAGATTTCAGGCCTATGGACAAATCTCATATTTACTTGCTCTCCTCTGTGTTTTATGTTTCAGTTTTTACACAAATTCACATACAAATACTGTAAAAATAATATAAAGAGATGAAGAAAGAAAGTCAACACATAAGATTTGTTTTGGTATTTTGTTTGAATTTGTCATGGTTTAAGTTGGGTTTGGGTTGATTTTTGTTACTTTTGTCATGGCTAGAGTTTGATTGTGGTTTGGTTTGATTTTGTCCTCCTGTTTCTTTGAATTCTTGTCGTGATCTGTATTTTGTTACTGAAACGACGAGGTAAGGTAGGACTCAGACGCAGGAGTAAGGTAAGCCACCAAGGCAGCAGGTTTATTTCCGGCCAACAGGTGTCTCCTCTCAAGCTGAGAGGAGAACAGGGAAGCAAAAAAGTGGAGAACAAAAAGCGCTCCACTAGGGAGGAAAAAACAGGCAAAAGGTACTGGGGACAACGAAAAGCGCTCCGCTAGGGAGGAAAAAGGGCACAAGGCAAAAGGGGTAACAAAAGGCGCTCCACTGGGGAGGAAAAAGCACAAAAACAAGGCAAAAACACTTGGCAACATGAACGAGGACATAAGGACTGTGGGACGCTTCCATGCACTGACTGTGACACTTCGGCACTGAGGGGAGAATGCAGGTGGCTTTTATTGCTGTAGGTGATTGGTGGCAGGTGGTGATAATCAAGGGCGGGGAACGGTAATTATGGAGCGGCAGGAAGGGCAAGTGACCTGGGGTGAGATGAGAGTTAGATTTTCAAGGTAAAACAGGAAACAGGGACACAACAATAAAAGCATGAACCGCCACGCCGGTAGCGGCGTGACAGTTACGTTGTCCTTGTGGGCTTCCCCCGTCTCGTCAAACCTGAGTATGTCCACCTGTGTTTGCCTACCCCTCCAAATGTGTCAACCAATCAGCACCCTCTGCCACTTGTGTCTTGCCCAGCTGTGTCTCATTGTGTCAATTAGTGTGTGTATTTAGTCTCTTGTCTCCCCTCTGTCTGCGTCGGTTCATTGTCATTTTCCCCCTGTCATGCTGCCGGTTTTGTTCCATGCCTCGTCTCGTTTTACCCTTTTGGACTGTGTTGTTTTCGTTTCTTAGCTTGTAGCTCATTTTTGCCTCCTCTGGTATTGTTTATTAAACATTTTCCTGACCTCATTCTTTGCCACCTTGCCCTGTTCCCTGCATTTGGGTCCACCACCACACTTCAATCATGACAGACTTGAATAGCTAATAGGGCGTTTTGCTTCATTGTGCACTGAATGTAGACTCTTGGAAGCAGATACTGACTCACTGGGGTCCGTCCATGAGATTGGCGTGCAAAACGTGCGTTAATACTGCAAGATCTCCCTTTTGTGGATGATGCCGTCGGCCACGCACGTGATGTGGGAAATTGGAGACCTCCTCGCATCACAGCCAGTATTTCTACTGTGCGCCTCATGGTAGTGCATATGCATCTGCAATTGTGCATCCATTTCCCATTTGATGAGGAGAAGGCAGAGGCAGAGTGCGCGTTCTGCGTTTAGGGTGGGGCAGCCCTGGTTATAACAGTCCATATAAGAAATATTCCATGCAACTTCCTCATTCTCATTTCAGTGACCAGAGGACTCCCGACTTTCCGACTTCTTCCTGTCCTTTGTCTCATATCTAGTGTTAATTTCATCCGCCATTTTTAAATTTAGTCTCAGTTTTAGTCCAGTTTCAATGACGCTTGTTAGTTTTTATCATAATTAGTCAACGTCATCCCCTTTTTATGTCGTCCAGTCTAGTTTTAGTCAGGACAATCATTTAACCCCTGTGTATTTTTTTGTCAGTAGATTATGTTGAACATTTCTGATCTAAAACTATTTCCCATAAAAATGTATCTCATCTTTTTGATGAAAAACTTCACAATTACCGTATATCAACAAGTGGCTAATATGGCTCCATGCTATGAGGTAGTAAATTAGCCAGTTAGCAAATTAGTTAGCGGTTGGATTAACATTGTCATTGGAGCATTATAGCCGTTGGATTAATGTTACGTTATAACTATAATTTACTTTTTTTTCCTTTTTCTTTTTTTAACCTTTCACCATGAATCCACCTCCTGTCTGTCCAACGTGTTTGTGCCTTTTGCACTCGCTAGCTGCAGGTTTGAAAGGCAGTGTCACTGTGTCACATGACAGTGTCACAGTGACAGATTAGCAGAGACAAGATTTTACAAAATCATATAATTTTCAACTCGTTTTTGTTCATGAACTAAAATGTCCATACATTTGAGTCCAGTTTTTATGAAGTGAAGTACATTTTCATCCCGTCTTCATTAGCCTACTGATTTAGTCTCAGGTGTTGTGTATTAATGAGGAGTTTTGTCTAGTCTAGTTTTAGTACGGTGAAAAATATGTGTTGACGAAATTATTATTATTATTATTTTTAGTTTTTGTTGACAAATTTAACACTACTCATATCACATCACCTTCTAGTGGTATTTAGTCTGGACCACCCAGATACCATACCCTGCCACACTTTGTGCCTCAGGATTCCCTATTCTACCCTTTTCCACTCTAGCGATGTCTCTGGTAAAAATATCCTCTCCATAGTTGTTCATATGTTACAAAACAGCAATAAATGTCATGAAATATGAGTCTTCAGTCTCAGATCGAGAGGCGTGGCACTGTGACGTCTCTCCCTCTGTGTGATGAGCAGAACAATATATAATAGTGTTTTCTGTATTTCACCTTGAAGATTAGATTCCGTAGCTATAACAATTCAAACCAAACAACTTTTGATACCATTACAAGCATTAATACAAGAATAATTTCCATTTGTCCACTTGAATTTCTATAAATAAAAGGAACCTCAAAAGTCTTCTCTGCTTGACAATATGGCAGAGCCAACAGCAACACCCCTCCCCCACGCCCTTCCTCCCCAGGCCCCACCACAACCGCTCATTTTTTAATTTTACCCACCCTTCCGTCATGGACACATTTGTCAATGCGAGGCATCTGCCTGCCAATTAGACCCCTCCCAAATGTTAAGCCTCACCTTCCCGCTCTGGACAATCTCAACACTGGAAATGTTCACGTCTTTCAGAACAGTAGCTATTATTTCAATACTGAGAGAGAAAAAAAAACTGGTACAGAGCCAAACTGAAATATTCAATTTTTCTGAATAATAATAATTTAAAAAAAATAAATCCTTTAGATAACCATTCCCCCCAGCTCCACACCTCACCTCCAAAAATCAATATGAAAAATTCCAAGCTTGTTTCCGCACCCTCCAAAATACCACAACAGCACTCATAAAAATCAGGACTTCCACCTGGCAGCTGACTTTTTTTTAAGCCTGAAGCCGAACAAGATTTTTTTTTTCAGATGCATTTGATGTGAATCTTTTCAAAAGCAGACAAAGCCTTCCCTTCTCTGTGTTTTATCTATCTATCTATCTATCCATCCATCCATAAAAAATCGTTTTGGCAATATATCGATTTTTTTACAGCACACAATTCTCATATCAATTCAATATGTTGCCGAATCGATGTTTAAACATTATTTTTTTTATGTAAATATTCAAAAAAAAAATGCGTTGTGGGCATGTGATTGTGTCATTTCACTCACATCTGTGCTGGTTATATTAATTAATGTCAGTCCTGAATATTTCCCTTTTAATTTTATATCTACACACTGGTATTAAATAATATTTAATATTAAGATTTACAATAAAAATACCTAAAAATTATATATGTATATGTGAACTTTATTATCTTTCTTTCCCCCGTATTTTCTGTCATACTTGATAGCTTCTGGGAAATCCTCCATGTGAAATAGCAACTGTGTCTCCTGTCCAGCGCAGTTTCTTGCTCCTTGTATTGATCTGTATTCATTCTGACCTTCTGCTTTAAGCCACAGGCTGATTCAGCCTGCCGGTTCTGTTGACATTTTCACTGTAACTCGGTTTTATTGACTGAAACCATAGAACTCTAATATAGCCTCTGACTTCTTACCCTACGTACAATGACTTGCTCATCTGTTTGTATGTCCATGACAATTGTTTCAAATGTCAAGGAACTCTCTTGGAGAAGTTTACATGGCTCTTCAATTTCTGTATTCAGGTCATCTATGTGTAACTTGCAGTATATCCAACATTTATGGTGTTCTTCAACAGCAAGGAATAAAGTATCAAATGAAATGATAAATGGAACCTCATATAACATTTTAGAAACTTCTACTACAGAGTACATACAAATATTTACAATATGTATCACGTTATTTCCGCAAAATCCATATTACAATACATAAAACATAAATATTTATCAGTGTGCGTTGCTACAAAGGAACATTGCAACAGTTAATTATTCTGTACGCATGCAATTCCTCACATCATTAGATTCCTTGATGCTTTTGCATTCAGTGATTTATTCATCTCTGCCTGTGCTACACTTCCTAACAAAGGCGTTGTGATGAAATTTTTGGCTGATGTTTGTCATTAGCATTAATAGTATTCTCATAAAACTATGGAAAGGCAATAACATTGAAAGCGAGTGATTTGATGATGCCAGGACATTATTCATACACAGTGAAGTGTGGTGAGGCATAACACTTCTGGAGTTGTATCGAAAAATATGAACCCAAAATAGAAGATTAGCTTATATTTCACCTTTTGAGTCGGGACCAAACAGTTACGTACCTTAACTCATTTGGTCCCAATAACGTGTAAATACGTTTGTTTTTTTGGTTTTTAAGTGTCCCAAAGACGTATTTATACGTTTTTTGTTTTTTGTTTTTTTATTATGCTAGAGCATACAGAAGGCTTTGATGCAGCCTCTCAACTGCAAAGAACGGTTGCAGAAATGGTAGTTATTACACAAACGGGCAGCAGGTGGCAGCAGGTGGCAGCAGAGCAAAGGAGATCAACCAAGGCCATCTAGAGAAAAAGCTCAATTACTTTTAATTTTAAATAGATTTGTGAAAACTGATGAAACTTAGCTCTCTTCTAATGCTGATTGCTGCAAAACGGAAACAGATAGAAACATACTTTTTTTTTCCTGTTGAAAGAAGAGACTTTAATATTTCTTTTGGTAGGTCCCATGCTTTTATAGCAATTTAACCCAATATTCGGTGGTCCTTGCAAAATCAGTCAAAATTCAATAAAACAGCCTGGAGCGAACGGGATTGCTTCTGTGAAAATGGCTGGGAGTGAATGAGTTAATAAAAGAATCAGGAATGGTTTGTAAGTGTACATAAAAATACAAAGAAAGAAAGACAGAAAGAAAGACAGGCAACCCATGCAAACCAACCAACCACATTTCTGACTTTTTCTGTCCTCCTTCAGGTCCATGGGGTCGATGCATGGGCAGTGAGTGTGGCCCAGGAGGCAGCCAGAGCAGAGCGGTATGGTGCGCTCACTCCGAAGGTTGGACCACTCTACAAACGAACTGCGACCAGGCAGAACGGCCGAACAACCAACAACGCTGCTTTAGAGTGTGTGATTGGCACAAAGACCTATATGACTGGCAACTGGGGGCGTGGAACCAATGTGTTCCTGTGTCAATGCGCAGTGTTGGGGTGCAACGGCCCACTGTGTGCACTCGGGGCGAGGAAGGTATACAGACCCGTGAGGTGGGCTGCGTCCAGAAAGTGAATGGTGAGCCAGCAGAGGACGCAATATGTGAATACTTTGAACCCAAACCCCGTCTGGAGCAGGCCTGTCTCATCCCCTGTCCTCGGGACTGTGTGTTGTCGGAGTTCAGTCCATGGACACCCTGCTCTAAGACTTGTGGGATGGGCTTGCAGAACAGAATTCGCATCGTTCTTGCCCCACCATTATTTGATGGTGCGGCATGTTTAAACCTGACAGAGTTTCAGACATGCCAGCCAGGTCCGTGCGAGGGGGAGGAGAGCCTGTACAGTCTGCGGGTCGGATCCTGGGGTCCCTGCTCTGTGCCGATCTCAAGGCAGGCCAGAGAAGCTGACAAACCAACCAGTGAGAGAGACCCACAATCCAAAGAAAGTGGTAAAGCCCCCAAAAATGAGGGGAAAAAACACTCTAGAAAGGGCAAACAGAGCAGAGAGGGTGACAAACAGTCAAAAGAGGAAGACAAGAGGTCCATCCAGGGTGATGAACTTTCCAGAGAGGGAGACAAACCGCAAAAGCCCAACAGGAAATTGGGCAAGGTGAACAGAAAACCTGACAGACCATCCCATCAGGCAGACCGGCCCAAACGACAGAGAAAGGCTAAAAACAAAGAAAAACGAGAGAAAACCCGTGAGAAAGTCCGAGAGAGGTTGAGGGAAAGGGGCAAGGTAAAGGATCCCGAGACCCGAGAGCTCATCAAAAAGAAACGCAACAGGAACCGTCAGAACCGCCCTGGAGGAAAGTTCTGGGATTTGCAAATTGGCTACCAGACAAGAGAAGTCACCTGTGTGCACAAGAGTGGAAGTGTTGAAGCGCTGAGGTAAGACAGATTCATTCTACATAAATTATATAACATATTCTATAATAGCATAATTATGTAATGTTGAGTCTTTCAGGTCTTGAGCTACATATCTATAATCTTATCTCCATTTTAACACATTCCAACAAGGCAGATGATCACCCTATAATGACTTTGGGTTCTCTTTGAGTTTTTTTTTTCCCTCATCAGTGGGAGTTTTTTCATACTTACACAAATGTTCTTTCTCATGTACAGTTCAGTTCAGTTGCATTAGTTTGGTTCGATGTGTGAGAGGCATGTGGACCTGTTCTTTTTGATCAAATGTGTTGTAGAAGTTGGTATATAAACCTACATTGAATTAAATTAACTTAAATAACGATTGAACGATTGACGTGTCATCCATCTGTTAATTATATAATGATGAGTTCATTTATTTTGAGATTAGCCATTCCTACAAATCCATTATTCAAACCTCAAGCTCCATTCGGCCCTCCATTTTCTTTATTCTATTGTGCTTGACCAAATTAGGGTCATGGGTAAGCTATCTCAGATGACTTTAGATTAGAGCAGAGGTGGAGTGCATCCTGAACTAGCTATATTTGAAAATACTTAAAGGCACGGTCTTCCGTTTTCACTCAGGAAAATGCACTTATTAAATACAATAAATACGTGTAAATGTATTTAAAAAGTGCATTTTCCTGAGTGAAAACGGAAGACCGTGCCTGTAAAGGAGAGTGTGTAATATTTAGCACCATTAGCATTCATTTTAAAACCCCACTACTAAGTTCAATAACATGAAAAAAAAAGTTCTATCATCAGCAAACATTTTCTTAAATCTATAATCGTAGATCTAGTAATCGCTAATTATAGTACATAGGTCGCTCCACTCCTTTGGGAGACTGACATGTTTCGCCACCATCTTTCTGCTATGGATGCCCAAAGGAGAAGAACTTCACGACTGTAGTTAGCCTCTGGTGGTTGCTTGCAGCTGGTGTTGGACCCAATGATCGAATGCCGCTTGCCTACCACAGCTGGGGCCCGCAGGTGGTCATCTCTGACTCTGGTGATTCAGGCTCTCGCTAGCTTTTGCTAGCTTTTCCCACTGTTGTTAGCCACTCCAGCTAGTTCTTGCTCACCGGGCTGCTTGCTCACTTTTATGTAACACTGTTTTCGTTAGGTAGTTAGTAAGAGGTATATGCTACGGAGGAGATGGGACTTCCGTACGCTGACTCCTGTTACCGTTGTGACATATAGGCCACATCCCAAAACTGGCACTTCCACCATTGTGCCCCTCAATTGCGCGTTCCCATTGATGGGTGCGAGTGTGAGGGGTACAAGGATGGAAGTGCAAGTATTGGGACGCGGCCTATGTGTCACATAAGTAACCGGAAACAGTGTAGGTGTCTGACTTATGGAAGTCCGTGGCATCTCCTCCATTTGACTGAAAGGGCAGATCATTCTAAAAATTTCTTGTCATAGCTGAAATTTCGTACTGAAAATACAGTCTATAACTTGTCGACCTCCATTAGCTGATAAGAGTGGCCCTCCTCCTTCCGAAGAAAAAAACAACAACCTGTTGTCCTCCCTTCGTTGTGGAGAAAGTAAGGTATCCACCACTAGTTTCCGTCAGGTGCTGCTAGCTTAGCATTAGCTTCTTGGTCAGAGCTCACAAACTGACAAATTGCTGAAAGTCCACAAACTGCTGCACCATTGTAACACTATTTTGAGTGAATGGCTCAATAGCAAACTTGATTCAGTAGCCTCGCTCCTGAGTGACTTCAATATAACTCTCTTAGACTAATCTTTTGCCTCCACACCACAGGTATCCTTCTGCCAATACATCATATTTACATTCGTCCCCCAAATAAGAAACAAATCAGGTCTACGCAAAAACATACATCAATGTAAAAAAATAAATCTTCTTACAGTAGTAATTAGTGGTGGGCTTGCGATGTGTGGTCTGTCTGAGGCGCCGTAGTGTGCATGATCCAAAATCATTGTATTCTATTAGTTCACGACTAGATGGGACTAAATGCTGTCTCTTTCGGTCAGTAAGTTATTCGTGCCAAACTCTCAAATTAGTGTGAAATTCTCAGATGGAACTTTTAAATGTGCTTCAGAGGCTCATTGTCAGTATTATGGTGCCTACCTTAAATGCTGCTATTTCCGAGTTCTCCAAGAAATGCCTTGAAGGCAATCATGCTTTAATTATTCTAGAATATAACTCCCACATTCCTTATATTATTTACTGTACTGTTGCATTTGCTTATTCTTTATTCAATGATTGTATTCTATTTATGACATCATCAGGCAGGTTAAAATTATTTAAACAACAATATATGTGATCTGGTATTTCTGGATATACTAAACATTCTATAATGTTCATCCGTGCACAAACATTCCGTAGTAGTCATTTTTTTTTTTTTTTTAGTTCAATATCCATTGTGGTCTTTGTTAGGAGGTGAAATGGCCTCATTCTGTCTGACAGTACTTATTCAGCTTTAATAGAGAGGTCACTGAGCAATGAGAATTGCTCCCTTTGAAAATCAAGATGTCCATAATTCATTACATTATTAATGTCAGAGACAAGGTCCGAAGATATTTGTCATCAAACTTCAAGCAAATAATGTGCGTCATAATCTAGCGTCAACACGATGATGCTTTCCTAAGTTAATTATATATTTTCTTGTATTCATCCCCAACAGACACATTACTACTCTAAGATGATAAGAGGCTTAATAAGAGGCAGACGATTCTGGATATGTTGGCTTGACACCCTTAGCTTGAAGCAAAACAATTTCCTATTCAAACTCAAAAAGGTTTACATTTTATTTTTGGTGGCGTAAATTATGGGGTACAAAAGTTATTGATGATGTTGTGTAATATTACCATTGTCTGTTGTCCGTCCATCCATCCATCCATCCATCCATCCATCCATCCATCCATCCATCCATCCATCCATCCACTATGGATTATGGGGGTCGTGGGGGCAGCAGCTTTAGGAGGGAAGCCCAGACTTCCCTCTCCCCGGCCACTTCAACCAGCTCGTCCGGAGGGATTCCAAAATGTTCCCATGCTGGCCGAGAGACATAGTCTCTCCAGCGTGTCCTGGGTCGTCACCGGGGGAACACCTCTCCTGGGAGGCGTCCAGGAGGCATCTGAACCAGATGCCTGAGCCACCTCAACTGGCTCCTCCCCACACGGAGGAGTAGCGGCTCGACCCTGAGCCCCTCCCGGATGACTGAGCTTGTCACCCTATCTCTAACAGAGAGTCCAGACAACCTGCGGAGGAAACTCATTTCAGCCGGTTGTATCCGGGATCTTGTTCTTTCGGTCACGACCCACAGCTCGTGACCATAGGTGAGGGTAGGAACGTAGATTGACCGGTAAACAGAGCTTTGCCTTTCAACTCAGCTCCTTCTTTACCACAACGGACCGATACAGAGTCCGTATCACTGCAGACGCTGCACCGATCCACCACTCGATCTCCCGCTCCCTCATACCGTCACTCGTGAACACAAGACCCCAAGATACTTAAATTCCTCCACTTGGGGCAAGATCTTATCCCCGACCCGGAGATGGCAAGCCACCCTTTTCCGACTGAGGACCATGGTCCCGGATTTGGAGGTGCTGATCTTCATCACAACCGCTTCACACTCGGGTGTGAACCGCTCCAGTGCGAGTTGGAGATCCCGGCTTGATGAAGCCAACAGCACCACATCATCTGCAAAAAGCAGAGATAAAATGCTGAGGCCACCACACCGGACTCCCTCAATGCTTCGGCTGCGCCTAGAAATTTTGTCCATAAAAGTTATGAACAAAATTGGTGACAAAGGGCAGCCTTGGCAGTGTCTAAACCTTACTGGAAACGAATCCGACTTGCTGCTGGAAATGCGAACCAAACTCTGATATCGGTTGTACAGGGACCAAACAGCCAGTTGTCTGTTGTCATTGAGCAGCATAATGGTAGCTTACTTGTGATCCATTGCATATTCGCTCTAGATGTTTGTTTGCTTCTGTAGTCTCATGCACCTTCGTGTAGGGTCGGTACAAAAATCATCTGTGGCCTGTTGCATTAGATATTGCTGCCTTAAAGGGTTATAGGTACTTTTCTTTCATAAAGGCAGGTCGGGAGTAAATTAGGGTGACCTGACGTCCCATTTTGGGTGTGATGGTCCTGTTTTGAACCTTGGGTCCCACATCCCGGTGGATTTCGCCAACCATTATTACGGAGGTCCCATCTCTGCGGCCCGCTTTTTTTTTTGCTTTTTTTTTTTCATGTGTATGTCAATCACACAGTTGTTATTGCGATTCATACGATAAATCTATTAGAAGGGAACTTAACTCTTAAATTTCTTCCTATTTACTTCCCAATTTATGTTTGTGTTCTCATACGCATCTGTATCTGTCGGTAGCAGGCAATAGGCATTGATCGGAACAAGAACTGCTTCCTGCTTTGAGATGTAAAAATCATGGGAAATGTAGTCCTACTATCCACTGCGGTCGCCACTCGCCAGCCAGACAATGCAAACTGAGCTTTCTAGCGGTATATTTTCAATGTTGCAATGCATGACCAGCGCTTGGGAAACAGCACAGCCATCTTCCAATCGCTGTCGAGACAGAGCAACGAAGGATGGATAATGGTGAGTATTTAACTTGTTGCATTGTCAATCAAGATAGCATTTGGCGATTGTCCACCACCCCCATTGATTAAGATGACCAAGTCTAAATTTTGTGAAATTTATTGTGTGATTCTTTTTTTGCGAAATTTTAGCATCAAAATTTTTAATTGTGAAAATCTTGTCTGTCCTCCCAATACTTTGCTCGGATAGGATAGGATAGAGAAATTCTAAAGCAAAAAGCCGACAAGACCACATGACTCAAGTTTAAATCGTCCTCTCATTCTTTTGCGATTCGTCTCAGTGTAAGGTGGATCGCAACACTTTGTACCAACTACTGAACAGGAGGTACTTGACAGCCATCTATTCAAAAGACATGTCATGACATGTCAATCATCCAGGTATCTTGGGTTTTCAAATGAGATTTCATGTGGTTGAGTGCTACCCAGGGCTTCCTTCTAGCTCCACCTCCGGCAATCAAGAGTTCTCCCATTGCGGAGCTTGGAGCAGGAATAGTTAGTGCATGATGAAAATGCGTAACTTGGCAAAAAGTTTTTGAAGAGCTTGCTGTCGAAATATCCAGCTTTAGTGTATGCATTCGAGCTTTGTGAATATTGTCAGGTCAAAATGGTAATGGTGTTTCATTTATATAGCACTTTTCCACCTTACAAGGCCCTCAAAGAGTTTTGCATTTTGACTATTCATTCACCCGCTTAATGACGCAGCATCAGGAGCAACTAGGGTTTCAGTATCTTGCTCAAGGATACTTTGACATTGTCACAATGGCCTGGGATCAAACCCACAACCTCAGGGTTGCAAGATGACCACTCTTATTTTACTTATTTTATACTCTGATTTTTAGCCATTTTGTGATAATACCAAACCCTAACCCCTGCCGCTATATCCCTGCATGAAATTATACGGTAAACTACTTAACCGTATGGAACGCTTATGAAATAAGATTAATACAATAAATGAAGCAAAATTGCAAAAAGGTAAGTTTTCTGGAAGTCAAACTGAGTTTTGAGGACCAAAATAAAAAACAATTTATCACTATCCGCCATTTTGTTTATTTACTTTCACCTCGAACGCTTTGAGGTCGGAACTGGGAAGTTTCAACTCGGATATTTCCGACTTCCGACCATTCTCGAATGCAGCATAACATCAGGCTATATGTTTACACATCTAATGAGACAATATACCAGGAAGCAACATGTAAAAGACATTAAAATGGTGAAGAACTCCAACAGATTATTGTGATAATTTATTTGAACCTAATCTTGACTTTTTCAAGCACGATACTGCTTTGCTTCTGTCATTTCTAGCCTGTGCTCACATGAATCACTGCCAGTGACCTACCAAGCGTGCGTCGTAACTAAAGACTGCGATGTGACCGACTGGTCCGAATGGTCAGCTTGCTCGAAGGAGTGCTATGACCCCAATGGGCCCAAGGCTGAGCAGACCCGCACACGAAAAGTCAGTCAGTTCACCATTGGAGGAGGGGCCGAGTGTCCCGAACTGGAGAAGACCCAGCCATGCAATCCTCAGGGGGAATCAATGCCGCCCTGCATCGTGTAAGTTGCCAGATTTGCTCAAACGCACCACAACAAAGAGAATAAAAAAAGAAATCAATTTGTTTTCACTTGGGCACTGTGCTCTACTGAGTGGCATTCTAGTTAAATTTGGCCATTATCAACCAACAATTACAAATCAAATGGCTTTTTTGTCTTAAGATCTACCTCTGCCAATGCTTTTACCGCCATGTGTTTGTTTTGCAGTTTTATTTATTTTTTTATTTCTAAGTAAAATACAATTACTAAATTCAGCCATTTACAAGACATTGATGTTTAGATTTGGCCAAAGCTTGTGCTTTATTGAGTGCCACTATAGTCTGTTATGGTTTTTTTCTGGCATTGATTTGTTTGTTTTCACATCTGTTTGCCGAGATTATAAGAAAAAACCTTTATTAGAATTTCATAGAAATTAAATCTCAGTGGTGATACAGACTCTGTCTTAGCTAATTAGGGATATTACGGATAATAATTTTGATTATTATTATTTTTTTTTATATTTCTGTCATTTGCATAGCCATGTGACAAAAAGAAAGCAGAATTATAAAACTAGATAAAGTGAAATTTCTGCAGAAATTCAGTGGGAATGCTGAAAGCAGAATGCTAATAAAATATTTCCCAAGCAAGATTGCAACACACTTGCATGTCTCCGTATGGCCGGGCAAGTTTTTAACATGTCAGCCAACTTGGCTTGTTGAAAATCATGACTAATAGCCTATTTATATGTAAAAGTGTTATCTGAAAGTACCCTCCATTCATTTAGATGGAAAAATGGAACTGATATCCAATGGAAAAATGCAAAAAATAAAATAAAATAAAATTCACGCAATAGAGGCATGCAGCACCCGCCATTCATTTAGATGGAAAAGTGGACCTAAGATACTTGGTATACATCTAATCACTTAGCATAATTGCCATGGATACATTTGCAATGTACAGTCGGAGATGGGATTCGAACCCGCGACCTCCTAGTTACTGGACAATGCATTTTACCAAGTGCGGCACTGAACAGTATCACAGAGCTGGTAATGATGAGAAGTTGTATATATGCAAGTTGGCGCGGACTGAAAAGTTCAATGTCGGTCCTATTGAAAATGAATGGGGAAATGGGGAATGTTGATATTTAACATTAAATTGTGCGAATACTGTAAGTACTGTGAAATCAGACGATATATTCCCAAGATGGCGTGAAATTTTGAAGCAAGTTGAAATTTGAATGGCGTAAATCGGAAGTATTATGTGGGAGTTATTACACGGCAAAAAAAGTGTGGAGAATAAAAAGGCGAATAACTATAATAATTCCGCATTCCCACGATTAAAAAATATATATATATATTTTCAATGAGATGCATTAAGTATCTATCTATCTATCTATCTATCCATCCATCCATCCATCCATCCATCCAAGAAAAATCTCCAACACTAGCGTATGAATTATTTTTGTATATATTTGTAAATTGTAGACTTGATCAACTTTACCTTTCTAATCATATGATCACTAAACACAATGAAGTAGTTGAATATATGGTTAACAAAAAAATGAATAATTCCATGATGATAATTCTCATGGAATTGACCATAACACATCATCAGCAGCATCTAATTTTACAGCCTAATTTTTGACAGACAGGAGGTGGAGAGGTATGTGCGTTGACCTTGGTGCTATATTTTCTGCCTTTCACCACCCTTTGCAACCGACAGACTCCAAACAATGCTTTCCCCGAGGGTTTTTCTAAGAAGGCACTTGTGAGAGAGGGGCAAGCCATTCATAAATATGGACCCTTTTATTGGCGACCTCAAATGAATTCCTTTATCAGCAGAAATGGGAGCAGGGTTTTCTATTTCTGACTACCAATTGATTAAACACACACACAACTGCTTCAATGAATAGCCACAGCAACAAACTCTTTTTAATCAACAGAATGCAGTCTTTCAACCCTGTTGACATTGAGACACTAAAGTGGAAGTCCCAAGGCTTTATGTAAACACAAATCAAGTTCTATAACAAAAGCGACTTAGCCTAGCTTACTGAACACAGGAAGTGTCTACTTATTGTAGAACTGGAGTAAAAAAATATTGAAAGACATAGTAAAATACATTCATATTCATGCTTGAAATTTCAAAGGATTAAAACTGTATTATTTTTTTTTTTTGATTACCTAAATAACCTTCCAAGGCAAATTTGCAATATTTGTTTGTGGCTGACACACGGTGAATATACTTACAGGTCCAGGGTTATTATAATTTCTGAGTTTTCATTCTAGTTAGTTTTTTAATTATTTTATTTTGAGTTTTTGTTTTTTTATAAATTGAGTTATTTTTCATTAGTTTCCAGGGTGGCTGTGTTAGTTTTTTTTAAAAATAGTTTTAGTTGTTTCAAAAATGCTTAGTTTTAGTATTAGTTTTCATTTTTTTAACTCTTTTACTGCCACACGTTATTAAAAAAACAACCCCCATTTTAACTCATTTTTCGAAGCAAACAAAATATTGTGTTCTTTTGCTACATAAAACATGGGTACCACAAGAAAGATTGAATTCCATTCTTTCATTAGAAAAAAAATGTTTCTGCCTTATTCCGTTCTTTAGTAATCACCATTTGAAAATAGGTCATTTGAGTGACATTGAGCGAAAATTGAAAAGAAAAGATACATTTTCTCCACAACTGACTTTGATACTAATATTTTTTGTTTAGTGACGCTCCGTCAAATTAGGTTTAATGTTACAAAGGCTTTGATCATTCACGTCAGCCTTGAAAACGTTCTATTTCATCAGATTGCGTCATGTTTCATTGTAATTCGCAGCTCTAGTTAGGGCCCCACCAGCCACCGCTGCCATCTGCTGGCCATAGTTAGTGGGTGTTTTTGATTTCACAACTCATTGACCCGGCTACGCTGCACTTGGACGTTGCACTGACCATATATTAAAAAATAAATAAATAAATAAATAAATAAATAAAAGTAGTTGACATCACTTAACGTTTGTGGCGGCATACATCGTGAATTATCGTGAATTATTTATTACACGTTATTAAACCTTTTTGGCGGTCAAAGAGTTAAAAAATTTACTTGTGTGCAATATTTAATAAACACCATAATAAAACAACAACACATTTACCTAGCATTGTGTTTCAGCTGAATTAAATAAAAAAATCAGGCCAGATGAGAGATTGGAGCCAAAAGTCAAACATCAAAATTGTCACCAAGAAGCGATGTCATCTGATGGTACTTACTGGCTGCTGTTAGATGATGTCACTTCTGTACAACATACATTCAAAGATCCTTACTCTGGTTAATATTGAAATAAATATACTTAAATCACATTTAAAATTAACCCCAAAGGCTCATGTATTAAATTAATCACCAAGACGAAAATTAAAGACATTTTGACTAAAATTAAAGGTTAGTTTTAGTTTGTTCTGTCAATGTAAAAAGGTTGTTTCATTTAGTTTTCAATTTTTTTTTTTTACAAAAAAACATTATCATTTGTATTTTATTTCATTAATGAAAATGGTTTTTATTTTTATTTTAGTTATTTAGTTAGTTTTAGTTAAAAATAACCTTATATCGGTCTAGCGATTACTGTAACCATCTCCGATCCACATCTTTCCACCAGTTACACCTGGAAGACCACTGAGTGGACAGAATGCCGGGTGGACACGTTGCTGAGTCAACAGGACCGTCGTAGAGGAAACCAGACTGGCTTGTGTGGAGGTGGTATTCAGTCTCGGGAGGTTTACTGTGTTCTGGCCAATGAAGACGTACCTTCCAATCGGAGTTCTCTCAAGAGCAAAGAAGGTAATCTAATATTGCATATTCTTTCTATCCATCCATCCATCCATCTACTGTATATATATTCGGGCTGAAAACCTCCTCATCAGAAACGATAGCTGGAAGATTTGCTGAGGTGTCAAGGTTAATAGGTAATATTTCAGGGCTTTTGTCTGACTTTTGAGATTGAACTTGACCTAAATGTGTGATCAAACTCAGAACATTAAATCTGTCTGGGCTAGTGGCAGCTAAAATAAACATGAGGGAAGCTGAGCATTTGTTTCACAACAGGATGGAAGAGGCGGGAGTTAAAAGCGCTTTCATCAGCACATGTTTTCAAACAAGATGATGAACTAACATCTGTGAAAGCTGTCTGCTGGTCAAAATAGTTGTTCATGAGCTTTTGCATCATCTGTTCAGTGTTGCGGGTTACGCACACAGACACACACACACATATCTGAGCCATAACATCTGTTAAGTCGCCTCCCATTGCTTTCCCATCCATGTGTGGACCCTAGATGAGAATATAAGTGGTTTTCCCCTCATATTAAACCTGAGACTTCACCATTTGAATATGCAAATATGCATGCAAAAGCCACGCAGAGTAGAAAAATGAGCTTTCACCTAAATTGGTGGCATTACTGCTTGTACGGAGGCTGAAAGTGGCTTGGTAGAATGCATGTGCTTATCTGTTGACACAATAAGTCTCAGTCCATCTGGCCAGTGAAGCTGAACTGGCATCTCCTCCTGAAAATTATTCAGATCATCTGCTTCCTACCAGCCACCCACTTTTTTTTCCTTCAGTGTCACATTTCACATAGCCAATTCAGTTAACAGCATTGAGTTTCACACTTTCTGTCATTTGCCGCTATAAATACTGCCAGCAGGAAATGATAGACTGCGTCAGCTCCACCTTCAAAGACAACCAGCTCAAGTGTGAGCATAATAAATGGTATGGAATTTGTTTCTGAGTGGTATGATAACATTTCAATTGAGATATTATCAATGTGTAAAAGATGAGAATAAGAAACACAAAATTTGTGAGATAAATGGGAAGTAAGGTCGAAAACATACATTACATGTCCATGAATGATCCCTCTGGCGGCACTGCATTAAAAACCAGCATCATATTGTGTAACGCAGTGTTCCTCAACCCTGGTCCTCGGAGCATACTATCCAGCCTGTTTCCCAACGCAGGTGATTCTAATAACAGCTCATCAGCAAACTCTGGAGAAGCTTGATAACGATCCTCACCTGCGTTGGGAATAGGGACACACGGACAACAGGCTGGATAGTGTGCTCTGAGGACCAGGGTTGAGACACTGGTGTCAAGGATATTCAGAAACCATCGTCAGTTAATAAAGTTTGTCGCCACTGGGGGAGCAAAACCTGAAATGGGGTGGAGCAATTGTGCTACTGTGATGCCATGAAGCCTAACATGGAATGAAGTGGCTGTCACCGGTCTCTGAGGATTCAAATTTGGCAGCTGGAAGTAGAACACAATGAAGCCTAGACCATCTGGTAGACTGGCACAGTGTTACCTGGTCAAGGTTAGCATGTGCTGAGGATACCATTCATCCTCCTTTGTTGTGATTGTGTGGAGCTGTTTGACTGAACAAGGTGGAGGAGGACAAAGGAACTACCGTATTTTTCGGATTATAAGTCGCATTTTTTTTTCATAGTTTGGCCGGGGGTGCGACTTATACTCTGGTGCGACTTATGTGTGAAATTAACACATTATTATATCATTTCACATGTTATTTTCACACTAAACCCCAAGAGGGCGCTCTAGGCCTGTGTTGATAAGTTCAACATTGCCGGTAGAAGAGCATCGTCTACCTCCCGAGTTGGGGGAGTTGTTTAAAAGTGACACCGAGGATGAAGATTTCATTGGATTTAGTGATTTGGAGTGAAACTGATAGTTTGGTAAACTTGTTAGCATGTTCTTTATGCTAGAGTTATATGAATAACTTGTAGTGATGGGAACATAATTCACCTACGGAACGTTGGGACGAAGGGAGAGTTCCGGGTGGGAAGGTTTTGTTATGTGGAAAAGGGGAGTTAGCCTGTTAGCTTCTAGCTGAGTGGGGAGTTGCTGTTAAGACCTCAGAAGCTGATGTCAATAAAACGCCAGCCTTTGGCTCCGTGCTTCAACACTCCGCCTCCGACTCCCGTCACTGCTCGCTACAAACTCTTAATATGTTACGTCGTTACTGACATTAGCAGGCATGTCAGTCATGTAACGTTAGTATACCGTACGCTTATTCAGCCTGTTGTTCTCTCTTTTATTTTTATTTTAAATTGCCTTTCAAGATGACATGTATGTTTTTGGTGTTGGATTTTACCAAATAAATTTCCCCCAAAAATGCGACTTATACTCCAGTGCGACTTATATATGTTTTTTCTTTCTTAATTATGCATTTTTTGGCTGGTTCGACTTATAATCCGGAGTTTGATTTAAGTCCACCCGACGTGGAATCACGCCTCGAAATGCACTCTGCATCCAGGGCTACTTGCAAAATGTTGCAGTAACCTAATCCTTGTTCTTGTTACACGAGCAATGAAGGGCATGTCAGGTACGTGCACATTTAAGCGATACCATTAAAAGATGCGCTTTGAGCCAAGAAGAGTCAATTTGCATCTGAATGAGTCCAAGTCATGTTGTGTCACAGCAAGAATGATTCATCAGCCAGATGACCTTGCTGAGAGTCACCTACCGTTGTTCTGAGCCTCCGAGAAACCCACCAATATTGAATTGATGATAATTGGAGAAAATGTTAAATCTTCTCTGAACCACCATTTGAAGCCAGGCTTTTGTGACATTGGGAAAATAAAGTGTGCAATGCACTATTCAGGACTATTTTTATTACAAGTTAGAGCAGGGGTGTCCAAACTTTCATTTGAGGGCCACATACAGAAAATCAGAATGATGCAAGGGCCACGTAATGTTCTGAACACAGAAATTGTGTTTAGTCCTAAAAAAATTGTACGAATAATTTATTTGTGCTTTTGCATATTTACAAAAATGCTACAGTACATAAACCAATTTATTTGTAATATGGCAGTAGCGTTATTATAGTTTTGGAATTTTTTAATTTAGTTTTTATTTTGGTTTGAGTTTTGTTTTTTAAATTCAGTTAGTTTTAATTAGTTTTCAGGGTGGTTCTGTTAGTTTTTATTAGTTTTAGTTTTTTTTTATATTATTATAATATTTAAACACCATGAAGGTGCTTTTCTATTGGTTGCTGCTGGATGATGTCACTTCTACGTGACATAGTTTCAAATGTCATTATTCTGGTTTAGATCAAAATAAATCTACTAAAAATTACATTTAAAGTCATCCGCAAAGTCTCATGCATTAAATTCATTACCAAAGACGATGGAAATTTTTGCTGTAATTATAGTTAAATTTAGTTAGTTTTGTAAACATAAAATGTAATTTCAGTTAGTTTTCGTTCTTTAAAAATCATTTTTGTTTTTTGTTTTTTCGTTAAGAAAATTGTTTTTTGAATTTTAGTTTTAGTTATTTCGTTAGTTTTTGTTCACTAAAATAACCTTTAATATTACTTGTATTAAAATTAAATGTATTATAAATATTTGAACTGAGTCAAATGCCATTTTTAGCATATGCCGCGGGCCACTGAAAAATGGATGGCGGGCCGCAAATGGCCCCCGGGCCGTAGTTTGGACACCCCTGATTTAGAGCAATGAATTACTGTAAGCAATTTTAGTCACTTAGTAACAAGTTTGAATCACTAACCAGTGAGCTGTATTTACCCTGTCGTGACATGTGTGGTCATATTTTTTCTGTGTTCCATCTAGCGCTACGGCCAGTAAACAGTGATCTATGTGTCGGGACTCCCCCTAACACCACCCAGCTCTGCCACATAAACTGTCCGGTTGAGTGTGAGGTATCATCCTGGACTGCCTGGGGACCATGCACCTATGAAAACTGCCAGGATCAAACTGCAAAGAAAGGTAGTTGCCCGGCATCTCTCACCCGTAATTGTTTTTATCTGCTCTAAGAATTTCATCTGGTGAGCCACAATTAGAATGATCAGACCACTTGAGTCAGTTTACACAGGTGTAGAGACAGCATGAAAGCGGCTCTTTGCTCTCTTACAGTGTCAACTTATCCTTAGTTCCAGTCTGACAGTTCTCTCTGACTGGGCACTTTGTTATTCATCCCTGATTCTGAAAATGGGATTTTTATTTTTATTTATTTTTTCCTTTTGTCAATACAAATCTTGTGAAGTGGATTGAAGAGGGAGACTTACCATGAAGATGGTTTGGGAGTCCTATCTAAGAATGACTCATAAGTTACCAGTTGATGGTCATAATGATATATACTGTCAAATTGTTTTGCCACATTCATCACAATTCTCTTTGGCTGCTGTTAGAATTGTGATTGAAAGAAACAACGTTTAAGCAGAACTTCCGGCTGCACACACACAACAACTTCTGTTCCAGTTTGTCACATTAACATACTTTTTAAATGGGAGTGGGCAAGAATGCTCTTTATTTCTATTTTCATAAGAAAACTGTAGTATATTGTGCTAGTTCATGGTTCATTTTTTGTAGTACTGAAACAGTCGCAATTTCAGCTCTGAATTATCAATGGAAAAGCATCATCTGCCATGACTAATGCATATCGACTATGCCTTAATGAAGCATCCAAAAATGAAAAACAACTGAAATTGTCCATCAGTGATGGATGAATTAGTGTACGCTGTATGAATTGTGCTCCAGCTATGGTCAACTCTACATCGTTATACAGACTGCCTAACTATCTACTCATTAACTCATTCAAACCCAAAAAACGTGTAAATACGTTTTTTTGATACTTTGTCCTTCACTCCCTAAAACGTATTTATACGTTTTTTGTTTTTCTGCACAAGTATGCACAAGGCTTTCTTTGATGCAGCTTCTGGCATCAAGAGTTGTCTTAAAGCAATGGTAGTTATTACCAAAAAAACGACCAGCAGATTGAAGCAGAGTATAAGAGATCAGCCATGGTCATGTTGCAACAAGTTATATTTGATAGCGTTTTCACATCAGAAATGTCAATAAAAAGATGAAGACGGACTTATTTCTACAAAGATGGACGTTAGTGAAAGATTACTTAAATGTGTGAATTCTACTGTGGAATGATTGATTGAATAAGATATGCCCTGTGTCAAGGTTTGTTCATTATTGTTTTTCTGATAATAAAGTAAAAAAAAAAAAAAGAAATGTCAATAATGATGAAACTTAGCTACATTCTAATGCTAATTATTGCAAAGCGGAAACAGATACAAATTTCCTTCTCTTTTCCTGATGAAAGAAGAGACTAATCTTTCTTTTGGTAGGTTCCATGTTTTTATAGTAATAGAACACAATATTCTGTGGGACTTGTAAAATCAGTCAAAATCCAGTAAAACAGACAGGAGCAAAGGGGGTTGCTTCAGTGAAAATGGCTGGGAGTGAATGAGTTAAGAGACCTCATCGAACAATCCCCTTTTGACAAAAATGTATATTTTGCCCTGTTAACTCATTCACTCCCAGCAATTTCAAGGATGCAACCCTATTCACTTTTTACTGGATTTTTACTGATTTTGTGAGGCCCGCAGAATATTGTGTTCTATTACTATAAAAATATGGAACTTACCAAGAGAAAGATTAGTCTCTTCTTTCATCAGGAAAAAAAAAAGTATATTTCTATCCGCTTCCATTTTGCAGCAATTAGCATTAGAATATAGCTAAGTTTCACCGATATTCACATTCCTTGTGAAAACACTGTCAAAAGAGCTTGTTGTTGCAATATTATAGTAATATATTTTATATATTATATAATAATATACTGCGATTGGCTGGCAACCAGTCCAGGGTGTCCCCCGCCTACTGCCCAGAGCCAGCTGAGATAGGCGCCAGCGACCCCCGCGACCCTTGTGAGGAATAAGCGGTCAAGAAAATGCATGGATGGATAATAATATAGTTGCAATATTGCCCTGGCTGATTTCTTATACTCCGCTGCCATCTGCTGGCCATTTTTGGTCATAACTACCACTGCTTTAAGCCACCTCTTCATGTCAAAAGCTGCATCAAAGCCTAAACAAACGTATAAATACGTTTTTGGGAGTGAAGGACAAAGTATTAAAAAAAACATATTTACACGTTTTTGGATTTGAATGAGTTAAACTGGCCTAATACTCATTTGAAAGGACTTGGCTCAACAGCCGCTTTCGGAATTCCAGGTATACCCCTCAGTGGTCATCTTGCAACTCAGCTGGAGTACTTCATTTTAATCCAATGCAATTTAAAAAGTATTAGTCACATGGTGACAATAGATACAACACAGCTTGTGACAACATGGATATTTAGAACCACAGCTTCTGTTCAGTTCATAATGCCAACTGGAAACGGACACGTTCCTCTCCCTTCCTATTTCATAGCCATTTGTTTCCAAGGTGATGTAACAAAAAAGATGTGCCATCGGATCCGATAACATGATTATTTCAACATTTTTTTTAAATATGTCTTTCATCAAAATGAAGCCTCCAGCTCTGACAGCAGCCAACTCACAACCTGGCCATTTGTAAAACAATCAGCAGATCTTATGGGAGTGATGCCTCATACAGGTCTCATCTTTCATGATGCATTCATCCCCTCTACTTTGAGATAAATCCTCCATCAGGGGATCCAGACACATGGCAATATATGTAAACCTAAACTACCTGATTAAAATAAAGGTTTTTAAGGGGAGCAGAAAGACAAAAAAATATATATCAAAAGGGAGATTCTGCCGCCTCTACCTGAGCCCTGCAGGCATTCCTGAGCTCCGCTGTGTTATCGGGCCTGAGCAGAAGTGTGGATTAGGGAGCGAGTGACCTTGGCTGGGATGGCGTTAACGCCTCGCTCTTCCCAGGACCTGGATCATGGAATCTCATGCCCGTCAACACGGGAAATGACCAATGCATACACCCAAGGGCTGGTTTTAGTATGACCAATAAACATCTCGTAAAGACGCTGCTTCTGCGTTTTTGCATTTATTGATTTGTTACTGTCATTTCTTAACAGGGTTCAAAATGAGGAAGCGGAAGATCGTCAACGATCCAACAGGTGGGACCGGAAATTGCCCTCACTTGGTGGAAGCAATACCATGCGAAGACCCCAGATGCTATGACTGGCTTGTGGTTACGCTGGAAGAGTGCATCCCTGATCATGAGAAGGAATGTGGACCAGGAACACGAAATCCTCAAGTCCAATGTGTTAACAGTGATGGTTTGTTGGAACTTAGTACTTCTATATCATTTTCCTATACAGTACATACCGATGTAGCAACTTAGACTTATGAATCCACAAAGAATGTGCTGCATCCGCTGATAGCGCCATTTACTGCACTTCATTTCCACTTGCAGTTTGTCCTATTCACAAAGGATATTGTGTTACTGAGATTACACTGCAAACACGCCCACAAAGTTTGACAGCTGAGCACAGTATTGAAGTCATACTCTACATCAGGGGTCAGCAACCTTTTAGTCCAAGTAAATAACCAAAATTCTGCATGGAGCCACGAAACATTTGAAAGACACATTGTGTTAGTGTTAGTAAAGTAGTACTGAGGGTCCAAGAACTAATTAGAGCTGCACCACATCACAAAAGTATGCAGCATCCAATACTTCGACATTCAATTGTATAGACATATGATCATTTCCTGCCTCTCTCTCTTTCTCTCTCTCTCTCTCTCTCTCTCTTTCTATTTTTTTTTTAACATTTTATGGCTATTTTTGGACATTTTTTTCTGCCCTTTTTTTCCAGAAATTTTCTGACATTTTTGGCAATTTGGTGGACACTTACCATTTTCGAGATTTCCTCTTTTGTTTTTGGGCATTTCATAGTTACTTTTTGAACATTTTCTTTCTGGCTTTGTTTTTGTTTTTTTGTTTTTAATCAATTTTATGGTTTTTTTTTAAAAAACAATTTTTTTTTTATAATTTTTTTTTTTTTTGGGAATTCCAAAAATATTTTATTGGAATTTTTCTGCCATTACTATCTATTTATTTATTTATTTATTTATTTATTTTGACATTTTAGGTTACTTTTTGAACATTTTTTTCTGCCTTTTTTTTCCAATTCTCTGACCTTTTTTTTGTGGCAATTTTATGGACATTTTATGTTAAATTTCTGCTTTTCATCTTCCTTTTTGGACATTTTTAGATCATTTTTTTAAAAACTTTATTCATCTTTTTCTGACAACTTAAAAATTTGGTCTGACATTTTTGGAATATTTAATTATTCTTTTTTTTTTTAAATCTAAATCAATTAATTTGAATAATATTTTATCTTAAAAAAATACAACAAGCTATGTAAAAATATTTATTTATTTATTCATTTATTTACTTTTATTTACTTATTTATTTATTTAGAGATCCGCAGGGAGCCACAGGAGAGGGAATAAAGAGCCACATGTGGCTCCAGAGCCGCAGGTTGCAGACCCCTGCTCTACATAATGAAGTCAATCGGTTAAGTAGTATGAACCCTGTAAATGTGCAAAAATGGGCCGAAATTGGACATTCAAAAATTCATTGCTCACTTCCTGTACATTTTACGATATGGCTTCCACTGACTTTTTTTTGTGCATCTCGGGGTGCTACACGGTTTTTGATTTTCCACTGGGCGCGGCGGTACAGAGGAATTTTCTTATGACAACTTTATAATTTTAAATTTTTCATCAGACCCGGTGAGTGTGCAAAATTTAGTGAGTTTGAAAGCATGTTTAGGTCCATAAAAATGTGATTCTTTTTCTAAGAAGAAGAATTTCTACAGATACAATTAAGCGGTCGCTGCTCTGGACGAATTAACATATGCATACAATACAGTATGTGCTGTAAGTCTGCAACAATATTTCAAAGAAAGAGAGCGAGAAAAAGACAGTTAATTGAGGCAAGGGGGACAGAGTATATGGTTTGAAAATTATGAATAGATACTGGAGTAAGAACACCACGAGCTGATGAGGGCTCTTGGGAGTGAGAGAGTGAGAAAGAGAGAGACAGCAAGAGAAAGGGAACACGCTCATAAAGAGGTTCACATTCACATTACAAGCGCTAGTGTGATTACCATCTTCTACGTCCCATGTAGACTTGTTCTCTGCCATTAATTACCAACGCTGTTCTTTGCCTTGAGCATTCATGAAAATACTGCATGGAATATCATGACGCACACCCATGGTAGGCAGCGATATACATTGTATCGGCCTACAAATTATAATTTTCTGTCCACTGTTTTTGCAAAGGGAATGGGTCAGGTGTATACTCAAAAAGTTCAGATTTGGTGTCTAACTGTCTATAAGATATCAGTGTTAATAACAAATTGTTATATACAGTTATATATTGTATTAGAGCAGAGGTGTCCAAACTACGGCCCGAGGGCCATTTGCGGCCCTCCATACATTTTTTGGCGGCCCGCGGCAAATACTAAAAATAATTTTTCAATGCTCTTTAAAAAAAAAAACGAGGGTGCATTAAACATTTCTAGCTACGCAAAGACACAAATTTGCAGCTAATGATTCAGTTCCAGAAATCAAAATAGTTTCATCCACTTGTTTCTTAGTGTCGACGTCCAATTTGTGAAAACATCACATTAATTAATGGTTAATTATTAATGAACTATTAATGTGAAAACATCACATCAATGGTTAAGTGTGGTCAGTTGACGACCGATTGTTCTTGTGGTTCAGAATGTCAAGTTGGGATCAGCTGCTGCTCAGTGGAGAGACATATCTATTATAGTGGCACACAGGGGTCACTATTTGCCTTGTGACTGTTAGCAGTTTTCAATAAGTAACAGTACATTATATCAACAATTTATAATTGCTTCATTGATTTTTACCATGTTTAACTCATTCACTGCCATTGACGGAAAAAGACGTCAAATGATGCATTTTTTTCTGGTCTGGCAATGAATGTGTTAATAAATAAATAAAAAATCAAAGTGGCCCTTGCAGCTTTCTATTTTTCTGTATGTGGCCCTCAGAGGAAAAAGTTTGGACACCCCTGTATTAGAGCATTCCAAATGTGACAAAAACGTGTTCCAGTACTTACTGTGCATGTGCTCAGGAATGCATGCAACAGCCCTTTTCAGTTGCTCTTGCCATCCAATCAGCAAGCTGATATTTCAGTGGCCTTTCAAACTCACCAGCGAGACGTAAAAATGCTGCACATGCTGGATGAAATGGACACATATACTCCAAATAAAATAAATGACCTGGCTCACTTTGCAAGCCAAAGCAGCTTATGGTGGATTTAAAAGGGTCCAAAGGTAGCTGTTGACAAATTGTTCCATTATTAATCATGTAATGCTTTCTCTTTTTTTTTTGGTTGCCCTATTTAACATTTCTCAATAGAGGCCATTGTCAGTCTCATAATTATTTGTCTTTTAAGTCATTGAAGAGGGAATCGAAAGTTAAGATACTGAACAACCAAGACAAGAAAAAGAAGCATCTCACGCAGTGTTCAAAGTCATCTAAAATCTAATAAGCAATCAATGCCAGATGGACCTCAAACCAGGGAGAAGTGAAAGAGACAATTACCCCCCATCTGACAACTCAAAGCTTCATCTGACCCTCAGTTGGGCAACCAAAGGAGGTCACACGGGGGGAGAAACTTCATCCAAGCATACTGTGTGCATATTGTCATGTGATGAATTTGAGTCACATACAAGAGTTTGGATAAATGAATAGTAAATCAATTAACTACAAATATGGAAACAGTTTCAGCAAGTAAAAAAGTGGATCTGTCAACAATTTATTTATTTATTTATTTATTTATTTATTTAATACATGATGATGTCAAGGCTGAGGATAATTTGTTGGTCAGCTGAAGCAATTCCTCAATTTAAAAAATACACCCTGAATTCCATTAACTTCACGAAGTCATGATTGGGATGATAAGCATTATCTATCACAGGGAAGCCTTCACTTACAGAATTGCGCTACTCTCTCGCCAAGCACCGTTAGAACACCCCTCAGTTTCCCTTCACCGCCGCCTTATTGATCTCCTGTTGTCTCCTGATGAAAATGGATCACTATTTCCCCAAGGTCTGTATGCGTGTGTGGTGTGCCATTCACAACACAACTTGACATTCTTACAATGAGATTTTCATAGATATGGTGCTTCAGCGATGGGGTGGAATCTCACATCTCGGTCAATAACGCATTCGCTACTTAACACCACCACTCTTATGGCTCTATTTTCATGGCAAGTGCGAGTCAGGTGCAAGGCATAGTGCAAAACGGCACAGGGGCGGACTGGACTAGGTTTTGGTATTTTTGGTTCGATGCACGTCTGAGTGAAATATGTTGACATCCATGTTCTGGATGTCTGGACAGGAGATTTGTGGCACCTTGAAAGTGTGGAAAACGAACGGGAGAATATGCCCCTTATTTCTTTTTTGAATCTTTGTTCGTATGCAGTATGTAACCACAAAAGGCGTGATTTCCGAAAGATTTGGCACAGTGTAATTGAAACCTTAAACCTGAGCCGGATTTTTGTCTTTAAATGCAGCATTTGAGAAAACATGTTCTACTTGGGTAAACATTTTTGAAATGTCAAGAAAAAAAAAAAAAGTCTATTCAGAGATAGAATTATCAAGATTCTGGATGATACAAGGGCTGACTTTAAGCCAGTCACCTAAGAGAAAACAGCTTTCAACTCTGTATTTCCTTGGGTGTGGTCATTTCAGTGCACTGTGACAAATGTCTGGCGTGGGCTTCACTCAGAGCACATCATTCACTGCCATTGACGGAAAAAGACGTCAAATGATGCATTTTTTGCTGGTCTGGAATGTGTTAACATGAACCTTTTGTCACCAGGTGAACATGTGGAGACGCAACTCTGCCGTGATGCCATCCTGCCTATGCCGGTCATCTGTGAGGTGCCTTGCCCAAAGGACTGTGCCCTCAGTTCTTGGACCCAGTGGTCCTTCTGTTCCCACACGTGCTCTGGGAAAAATACAGAGGGCAAGCAGACCAGAGCTCGCTCCATTTTGGCCTACAGTGCAGGGGAAGGTAAGAGGATACGCTTGTGGAGCTGAATTGTTTGACACCCGGAGAGTTTCATAACATTGATGCAAACATTTGGACTATTCCGCAAAAGGTACAACAGAATTTCATTTACAATTTGCAATGTGATTTGGAATTACATACTGTAGTTGCTTACAAAATTAAAGTGAAATGATATTTTTCACTGATCTGTATATATAACTGGATAGCTGATAGCCCATACACGCTGGTGCTAGCCGTTGACGCTACAGGGCGGCCATCTTACTCCTCCCACGTCACGAGCAGACTACAGTATAAACTACACGTATACGTACAGATTAGACATAAACAACTCATTGGCTCACTATTTTCAAGTTAACCCTAACCCTTTTATTAAAAATAATAATTAAAAAAAGTGCACGGTATTTCCTCCTGTAAACATCGTAAAGCATTTATACATGTATTTAAGGCAAGTTGTAAAATGTCTGGCAAATTTAAAACATTATAAATCATGCTGTTTCTACTAAGTACCGTCTCAAATGTTTTTCAATTTCGATCCTGTAAATGTATAGGATCGTATAGACCCTTCCGGCTGACGTCACTTTACCCAGAATGCTTAGCGACCGCTTACCCTCTTGATGGACAAACAAACCGTAGAAAGACATGAAGGGAGCAGCGTTTTCGGTGAACGATTCATCTAAACATAACAAAACTACCAAAAAAGCCATGTTGATCGTGACACACTAGAACCAGCCGTTCTTAGCCGGTAGTGGCAAAAGCTGGAATTGGTTGGAGGGAAAGATCTGTATCTACTTTCACCATCGGCCTGATCAAAGCAAGCCACGACGTTCCCCCAAGTAACATCACAATATTTTAAATTATCTCATTGTGAAGAAGAGCGCCTACACATGGGAGGACTTTGACACCATCAAGAGCCTGGATTCTTTGAACTATTTTGTGTCTGGATGGGTGAAGGATGTCGGCTGCGTTCAACACGACAATGTTTGTCTCGTAGCAGCAAAGGTATGTTCTATTTATCTTTTGGTTGACACAGGTTACTGGTGTATCATTATTCATGAAATAGTTTGTGTCCGGAGAAACTCGTCTTGCTGTGCGTTCGCGGCGCCTCCCTGGAAGGCAAACATCCCATAACAAATGAATGTAGAGAGCTTGATTTTCGGCTAGCATTTTCGTTAAAAGGTAGGAAATATGTCAAGTGTCACCAAAAAAAAAAAAAAAAACGTCCCGAGTAGGACACTACATTACTGCGAATCATTGAAACCAGTCGTTTGAGGCCACTAGTTGAAAAAAAAAAGTTGCGTCGTACTTTCACGCTAGCCCCCGTGCTAGTCTTTTACTCCTCACTGTCTTCCGTCTAGTTTAGAATCACAGCCGAATCTGTTTGAGCCGTTAGAGCAACCGTTGGCCGCGCACAAGTTCACCATGGCATTGGTAGCTGATTTATCAACTGTTTGACCTATTTCCTAGCTCACACTGATTGTTTTCTAATTCACTCGCATTGACGCGCTAACCACCACCGCTAGGGGCGCGCTAACGTGACGTTACACTGGAAGTGTCTATGCCGAGAAACGTTTCTTGGGAGGAGTAATATGGTGGCCTCACGGCTTCAAAAGTCTTGGCCTATCGACTATCCAGTATTCAGATCAGTGATATTTTCATACTCCCTAGCTATATATTCTTTTGTGTTGGGAAAATTAGACCCTAATGTAGTGTGCAACTAAATCATGGTGACATTACACAGAAGGGAGTGTGTCTTCTTTTACATCCCAACTGACGAATGCTCAGAACATTTTTTCACCTTTGTGGTTTGAAGGGGAAGAAAAGACCCACAGATGGTTCACGCCTAGCTTGGCAGCGATCCCAAATTGAATTTGTTTCTTGGCAGCTCTATGATGGTAACAGCTATTCTCACACTTCTGGAACAACTTGCGCAACATGCTGTTTCTGGCATGTTCACAGCAACACAGCTGATGCTGGACGAAGGAAGCATTTTATTTGGCTGCATCAATTTCTGAACCATTTTGGCACAAGCATGGTTTCAAACGGCTGGAACATTTCTGTTATATTATACACATGTCTTGGGAAAACGCCACAAAAAAAATTATCTTAGGACTATTCATTTGGCTATTTTTCAGTTACTGAGAACTATTTTTAAACTGACCGTTTTTCTTGTTGTTTTTACTTTGGGTTTATCGCTAACCATAAAAGCACACTCCATCTTACCGTTCTGGTCTCTGTGGTTTCCATATATTGAACCCCAACATTCTTATCTGTTATGTCATGTATTGGCTACATGAAAAATACCTTATTATTAATAATTAACATGCACAGTTTATTTTTGAAAAGAGGGTCAAACATGTGACGTCTACCTAGCTATCTAGCAATGTAGCTAGCTATTTACCTACCTAGCTATCTATCTAACTTGATACTTGTCTATCTGTCTGTCTGTCTATTCGTCTGTCTGTCCAACAGTCAATCCATCCATTTATCTCACGTTGGTGCCCATGAGAAGGAATTCAATATTTATCTTTTTAATTAGCATATATTACAGCACTGGTGTGAGGGGACCATGTAATAATGAGCTCCCCAGCTGATATATTTCGACTTTGGTGAAATGTAATGATCTCTCATGTATATTTCCCTGTGAAGGACATTACACAGAGGTCAGCAATAACTTTGGTCAGTCCAATTTTGGTGACTGACTGGAAGATATCATTCAGTTAACTGATGGGGTGGTAATGGCTGACCATCTCCTCGGGGTTTCTCTGATGCAAAGGCAACAGTGGCCACTAATGACATGCTTTTGTAGTGAAGAAGGTCACATCGAGTGCACTCCCCACTAGAGACCATATTAGGCTTCCAGCTCTATGTGGACATTCTTGCACTGGGGGAGGGGGGGGGCATCTTATCTCCTGAGGCCCAACGTAAAATTCCACCATCAATCTTTTGTACCTAACAGGTAAAAGTCAATTAATAGTTCATCTATAGCGCACAATTCAGGGCTCATACGCACTGTTCCTGGATTCTAAATTATTAAAGCTTGAAGATCTAGTAAAACTTAGATCTTTATTAATATTATATAAAGCAAATAGCAGTCAACTTCCTAAAAAAATACAATTGTTTTCTTATAGAGAGGGTAATTATACTTTTAGGAGAGCACATCATTTTAAGGTACAGTGTGTTCGTACGACCCTGAAGAGCCATTGTATAAGTCGAAGAGGGGTTAATTTATGGAATGGTCTAGGAAATAACCTAAGGAGTGCTACTAATATCTACCAATTTAAAAAATTAGACATGATCGTTATTTTTAATAAATATGCTAAAGAATTACATTAGATACAAGGTGTCTCTAGATGGAGAGAAGATGTTTGGAATTAAATGTTGGGTGGCATTGCATCTGGAATAAGGTGTGATGTGACTAATATAGGTACTAATAATTGTAATTTCCATTTGTATTTGCTTTACACAGTATTTTGTACTGCATTCTTTCTCATTTTCATTTGATATAATTGATGTTTTATTTTCTGTTGAGTATTAATGATGAGTGGGAAAAGTTTGGGCTCTTGTATTATTATATCATGATGGGGTAGGCGACTATAAGCTTTTGCTTCAGCCTACTCCTTTTAGGCATTAACAGTATACTGTTTGTTTGATCTGTCTTGTTTTTTTGTTTTTTGTGCTCAAATAAACTAAACTGAACTGAACTGAACAATCAAGTTCATGCTTCAAAGATTTCTAGCCATTACTCTGTTCCTTTCCACTTATGACAGCGCATGCTTTTATTCCTGTACTTGTTATGTAGTATTGTAATAGCTTCAAGATTACTTGCACAATCCTCACTATTGGTGAAAAACAAACATTTTGTGTGATTAGCTAATTTGGTTTCAAGTCAGCTAGAATTCTGTGTATAGGAGAAGAGTGAGGAATAATATATTTGCAAAGGTGGGCACATCAATAAATTTTGAGTGTCCGTCATTCGGCAGTTGTCAACAGTCAGGACACCCTTCCGTGTGAAATGGAGGTCACTGATTGGCTCTTAGATCACAAATAATGATTCCTCCTCTGGGCGAAGATCTCCGCTGGCCGATGACGTTACGCTGCAGCAACTTGCATTACACCCATTAAATAAGAGTTAGTTCAATTTGTTCGTTGAATTCACCTGGAACTTTTTGTCTCCATGTAGAAAAGATAATGACAGTAAACTTTGATTTGAGTTTTGATATTTTTAATGAAATAGAAAAAAAAGATGTACTCAGGCAGGTTACTGGACGGGAAACAAAAGTAACTGATTTGCATTTCCTGTCTAACACAGCCAAAACAGCGATTCTCACCAACATCAATTTACATAAAAAGAAACATAACAGAAAAATCTCTTAATACTTAGTCATTTTAATCACGGCTTTTTACTTTGTCTGTTCCCGCTTGCACCATGTGTATTTCACTTCATACATTTCACTTAATGAAACTGTGACTGTGGAGCGCACCAAAAAATCACGATGTGAAGCTAATGATTTTGAGAGTCTGCTTATTTCTTTAATTAATCACACTTGCTATGGTGTCACAATGTGACACAATACAGGTGGTGATATTGCTTGAAGAGTGTTTATTGTATAACATGATCGCAACGCCGTTTGCTGTTTATTCCCCACACAGTTTGAGAGACATTCAATGTGTTTGTATTAAAAATACTCAGTGGATTTGCATTTGTGGTAGCGTTTTTGTCATGACTCGAGTCATGCAGGAGTAATGTTTGGGTCTTGTCTCATGTTTGGGGTCACACCTGCGTTAAGTTTGAGTAGAGTTCATGACCGTGCGCCAGAGTTCACGACCCGTTACGTGTCTGTTTTGGGGATTGATGTAACAGCATCCAGTTTCAACTAGTTTTAGGCTATATGATGTCTGGACGATATGATGTCAAGGATCTTTTATGCTATATGATGTTTGTTGATGTCAGGAACTATCTGTAATTACTGGGTTAACAGACAATCAGAGAATTCCATGTCAGTACTGGTACTCACATGTCTAACCACAACCAATTGGATTGTGTGTATTTTGCCGGATTATTGCTCACTGTTTCGCTGTGCTTCTCTGCACAAAAGTAAAAAGTACAAAAACTAAACTTAATGCTTACATGTCCTTCAATAGGTGGAATCCAGTGTTCCAATATCAGTGCCCTGCAGGAAGTGAGGAGCTGCAATGACCACCCCTGCACTGTGTACCACTGGCAGACCAGCCCATGGGGACAGTGCATAGAGGACTCCTCCATCCCAGTGACCAACACATCTATGGGCCACGCACATGGAGACGATTCCTCGTGCTCCGTTGGGATGCAGACTCGTAAAGTCATCTGTGTCCGCGTTAATGTGGGCCAGGTACCTCCAAAAAAGTAAGATACACTCAAATACCGAATTTTTCGGATTATACGTCGCTCCGGATTCTAAATCGAACCAGCCAAAAAATGCATAATTAAGAAGGAAAAACATATATAAGTCGCACTGGAGTACAAGTCGCATTTTGGGGGGAAATTTATTTGGTATAAAATCCAACACCAAAAACATACATGTCATCTTGAAAGGCAATTTAAAATAAAAATAAAAGAGAGAACAACAGGCTGAATAAGCGTACGGTATACTAACGTTACATGACTGACATGCCTGCTAATGTCAGTAACGACGTAACATATTAAGAGTTTGTAGCGAGCAGTGACGGGAGTCGGAGGCGGAGTGTTGAAGCCAAAGGCTGGCGTTTTATTGACATCAGCTTCTGAGGTCTTAACAGCAACTCCCCACTCAGCTAGAAGCTAACAGGCTAACTCCCCTTTTCCACATAACAAAACCTTCCCACCCGGAACTCTCCCTTCGTCCCAATGTTCCGTGGGTGAATTATGTTCCCATCACTACAAGTTATTCATATAACGCTAGCATAAAGAACATGCTAACAAGTTTACCAAACTATCAGTTTCACTCCAAATCACTAAATCCAATGAAATCTTCATCCTCGGTGTCACTTTTAAACAACTCGGGAGGTAGACGATGCGCCGCTTCCTCTTCTACCGGCAATGTTGAACTTATCAACACAGGCCTAGAGCGCCCCCTTGCGGTTTAGTGTGAAAATAACATGTGAAATGATATAATGTGTTAATTTCACACATAAGTCGCACCAGAGTAGAAGTCGCAACCACGGCCAAACTATGAAAAAAACTGCGACTTATAATCCGAAATATACGGTAATGTATTAATTTAATGTATGGATATTATTTTGTATACAATGGCTATTCACGTGACGTCATCGGTGAAAGGACTTCATTTTTCAATATTGTTAACAGTACTATGAGTCATTTGTGCCACTAAAACACCCATTTTTAGTGCCAAACCTTGTATGTATGCGACGCTGTGTGTCATTCTCCTTTTGTGGTTAGCCGCTGTCACATTATTCTGGCAGAGATGATTAGCTCCTGGCCAACTGTGTTTAAACATCCGGGTCTGTTTCTTCCATGAAAGTCTCTGCTGGGACCGTGGGTGATGTATTTATTTATTCATCAGAAGGTATTATTTTGGCAGCGGAGCAGCTCCGCTCGAGCAAACCCACTAGCCCCCATGCGGTGTATGGAAATTAGTCTAGCTTGTTATTCTAGCACAATTTTCCAGATTACGGCGACATGCTGCACAGTGAACTGGTGCCGCAGGATATTTTTTCCGCATCAGTGGAGATGAGGGTGCCAGGGTTAAACAGCTGTGACCACGATTAGAAGACTGTCACCAAAGAACATGGAATTATATATATTATAATAATAAGAATGCCATTGGTTCAAATCAGATCCACTGGTCTGCCACATCCTTTCAATAGAGAGAGATTTCAAGGCTCCTTGACTGAGACCGGGCCCCAGTAACACTGTACACAGGTCCCCCATTTGGGTTCAGTATTTATTTTCTAAATATGGTCATTAAAATGAAGTATGTTAAAGCATACAAATACATTGACATAAGCATTATTGTCATTGATAAGGATTTTACCAGCACAGTTAATTTATTATAAAAAATACATCAAATCGTTATTCTTTATTATTATTTATTATCGTCTACCATTTTACTATTATCTACAATTTAGTATGTCTATAATTTAGGACCTGCATCTAACATTGAAGGCTTACTGCAGGGGTTGCCAAACTTTTTCATTTGAGGGCCACATACAGAAAATCAGAAGGACGCAAGGGCCACATAATGTTATGAAGAGAAATTGTGTTTAGTCCTATAAATTGTACAAATAATTTACTTGTGCTTTTGCATATTTAGAAAAATGCTACAGTATATAAACCAATTTATCTGTAATATGGCAGTAGGGTTATTGTAGTTTTGGAATTTTTAATTTTAGTTTTTATTTTGTTTTGAGTTTTTTTTTTTTTTTTTATTTAGTTACTTTTAAGTAGTTTTCAGGGTGGTTCTGTTAGTTTTCGTATTAGTTTTAGTTCTTTAATAAATGCTTAGTTTCAGTTTAGTTAGTTTCAGTTTAGTTACTTTCAGTATTAGTTTTAGTTTTTTTTTTTTTTTTTAATGTGTATTACTTGTGCACAATATTTAAAAAACACCATGGGCGTGACGCCATTATTCCAGTTTATATCAAAATAAATCTACTGAAAAATCACATTTAAAATCATCCCCAAAGGCTCATGCATTAAAGTAATTACCAAAGACTAAAACAAAGGACATGTTTGCTATAATTATAGTTAGTTTTATTCTAGTTAGTTTTTTAAACATAAAATGTAGTTTCAGTTTTCTTTTTTTAAAAAGCATCTTCGTTTTTATTTTATTTCGTTAAAGAAATTATTTTTTTAATTTTAGTTTTTTCGTTAGTTTAGTTAACTAAAATAACATTTAATAGCACCTGTGTTTTTCGACACCTTCCTTTCTTACTTTGACAATCTCCAAACATTTTTATTTTTATTTTATTTGAACTGAGTCAAATGCCATTTTTAGCATATCTCGCGGGCCACTGAAAAATGGATGGCGGGCCGCAAATGGCCCCCGGGCCGTAGTTTGGACGCCCCTGACTTACCACAATGTTTGCACCAGATGATGATGGTTGGTCGCATCACATAATATTTTCAACTTAAATCACAGGTATGAGGCAAACAGTTAGCCATCTTAAGAAAACAAGACAGCTAGCCACGCAAGTAAAATTATGACAAATATGATATTTATTGGACAAAAGTAATAGGAATTTTATTTATTTTTTTCACATCATACCACGATGTCCAAATATGAGCACTATACTAGTTGCTAAACGGGTAACTTTTTTTGTACATAGTTGTGAGACAGTACAAACAAGATAGTTGCTCCTATGGTTTTTTGACTATCTTGTGGATGATACAAACTCCTGTCTTTCAAAGTATTTCAAAATAATCCTAAATTGCTGATTTCTTTTTGGTCGCGACAAACTTATCGCTCTATCATTATTACACTGGCAAGAGAAATCCCACTTATATGATCACCTAATGACATGATTGAAGTTCAAATTCTGTGATAAAAAGCTCAGAAATGGTGCACTCAAGCAAAAATAACCAAAGGCAATAGAATAATACATTTGTTTTGGTTAATTATGGCATATCATGGCCATACACAGCAGATCACTGTACTGTACTGTACTGAACTGTATACAGTACAGTGTGGAAACATGCCTTGGCCAAGAGTAGCGGCGTCCAAACCACGGCCCAGGGGCATTTGCGGCCCACCGTCCATTTTCAGTGGCCCGCGACATATGCTAATAATGGCATTTGACTAAGTTCAAATAAATTAATAAAAACCAAAATGCTTGGAGATAAAAAAAAAAAAAAAAAAGGGAGGGTGTCGAAAAACACAGGTGCCATTCAACGAAATAACAAACTAAAATTAAAAAAACAATTTGGTAATGAAATAAAATAAAAATGAAAATGCTTTTTAAAAAACGAAAACTAACAAAGTACATTTTATGTTTACAAAACTGACTAAAACTATAATTATAGCAAACGTCCTTCGTTTTAGTCTTTTAACCCAGTTCAAATGAAATAAACAAAACAAAAATGTTTGAAGATGTTCAAAGTAAGAAGGGAGGGTATCGAAAAACAGAAAACAATATTGTTAGCGAAATAAAATTAAAAAAAAATTAAAAAACGAAAACTACCTGAAACTACATTTTATGTTTACAAAACTAACTAAAATAAAACTAACTATAATTATAACAAAAATGTCCTTCGTTTTAATCTTTGGTAATTAATTTAATGCATGAGTCTTTGGGGATGATTTTAAATGTGTATTTTAGTAGATTTATTTTGATAAAAACCGGAATAATGACGATTGAAAGTATGTCACACAGAAGTGACGTCATCTAGCAGCAGCCAATAGAAAAGCATCTTCAGATGACATCGCTCCCATGTTTTTTTTAAAAATTGCGCACAAGTAATACACATTTTAAAAAAAACTAAAACTAATACTGAAACTAAGCTAAAACCAATCATTTATTAAAGAACTAAAACTAATAAAAACTAACAGAACCAGCCTGAAAACTAATTAAAAATAACTACATTTAAAAAACAAACCTCAAAATGAAATAAAAACTCAAATAAATTCCTAAACTATAATAACCCTACTGCCATATTACAAATAAATTGGTTTATGTACTGTAACAATTTTCTAAATATGCAATTGCACAAATAAATTATTTGTACAATTTTTAGGACTAAACAGAATTTCTCTTCATCACATTATGTGGCCCTTGCGTCCCTCTGATTTTCTGTATGTGGCCCTCAAATGAAAAAGTTTGGACAGCCCTGGTCTAGAGGTTTTGAGCAAGATAGGGGATGACATCAGAATAGATTTCAGACCGTCAAGGGCACTCCAGTACATTCGGTGAGTGAGAATGTCAAATGATGTTCTTTCAGGTGTCCAGAGAGCCTGCGTCCAGACACTGTCAGGCCCTGCTTATTGCCTTGCAAAAGAGACTGTTTGGTCACCCCATACAGTGACTGGAGCTCTTACCCGTCAACATGTCAAAAAGGTAGGCTTCGCCCTTCAGATCATCCAATATGTTTGTCTAGCATATGCAGAACACATTTGGTCTGGCGTTGTTGTGGAGTGGCATGCTATGTGCAAGTGAAAAAAAAAAAGTGTAAAAATAAAGAATGTGATTATTTTTGTAGAGGCGACATGGTGGTGACTGGTGACGCTTTAGAATAGGTAATAGGTCGTTCAGTAAGTGGGGTAGTCGAATATACCAATGTCATGAAAAATAACAATGACCAATGGAGAGAGACAGAACGGGACGCCTAGTGGTTTGCTAATTAGCGACCCAAATTTCTTTGATGGGGAAAAAGGAAAACAGGGAGGATGGAGATGAGGGGGGGCTATTGCATCCTAAACCCCAATAGAGAGGGTAGCAGTATTGTCAAATTACATTAACTCATTCACTCTCAGCCATTTTCAACCCCATTCGCTCTTGGCTGTTTCACTGGATTTTGACTGATTTTGCAAGGCCCACAGAATATTGTGTTCTATTGCTATAAAAAAAAAAAAACACGGAACCTACTAAAAGAAAGATTAGAGTTTCTTTTTTCATCAGGAAAAAAAGTATATTTGTATCTGTTTCCGTTTTGCAGCAATTAGCATGAGAATGTAGCTAAGTTTCATCATTATTCACAAAAACAAAAAAAGAGCTTGTTGCAACAGGGCCCTGGCTGATCTCTTATACTCTGCTGCCACCTGTTGGACGTTTTTGTAATAACTACCATTGCTTTAAGCAACCTCTTCAGGCCAGAAGCCTTCTGTATGCTCTAGCATTAAATAAATAAATAAATAAATAAATAAATAATATACGTTTTGGGGAGTGAAGGACAAAGTATTAAAAAACATATTTCTGTTTTTGGGTTTGAATGAGTTTAAAAAAAAACAAAAAAAAACTACCTCCCATAAGAAAACCGACTGAATAGATGTTATTGTTTCCAATACTGTCATTTGTTTGGCCGTAGGTGGTAAGACAAAGAAGAAGCAATACCGAAAACGCATCATAATCCAGTTACCAGCCAATGGTGGCCAAGAGTGTCCAGAGGTGCTGACCCAAGAAAGAGAGAGTGATGCTCCCTCTGTCTGCCCAGGGTACAGGTAAAAGGCCCTTTTCATTGTTCAAGCAACTATTATTACAGAAATTAGTCTATTTGGGGAAATGTTTGCATCAAAAAAAAAATAGATATGTAGGATTGTAATCTATCTCAGACACTGTATTAGTCATCTGCATTCATTACGCGCTTTATCTATTAGCACATGATGCTGTTTATATCAATTTAAAAATTCCCTCGCAGTGATTAGATAGTAATGATACTCTCCCTTTGACTTTAGATGGAAAACACATAAATGGCGAAGATGCCAAATGGTTCCGTGGTCAGTTCGTCAGGACAGCCCCGGAGCTCAGGAAACTTGTGGATCAGGCCTACAAGTTCGAGGTGAGAAGACGCGAGGTTACACACTCACGCACGCATGCACCAGGGTTACAATTGTTTTGTAGTTTTCATTAGAATTGCTTTTTATGTTAGTTTTAATTCACTTTAAGAGCACATTTATTTTAGTTGAGTATTTATTAGTGTTTATATTAGTTTTAGTTTCAAATATATGGAGTATTTGTCAAGTGCAAGATAAAAAAAAGGCAGAAAGTGTGTACAAATGTAAACTATAATTCTTGTGATGACTTGCTGAGTATAACACGTGAAAATACCTGCAGTTACAAATCGAAGTGTAGTCTCTCAGATTCTCTTAGAGTCTCAGACATATCGAGTCCATTTGATCTAATTTAAGGATGAGTATCCAGTTCCACCACGTGGATGACTCTCATCATTATATATTATCACCTGTCACGGTACACACAGAATGGACCGGGACAATTGAATACAAACCTTTTTCTGTTCACAGTTTTCCTCAATACTGATGAAACTTTTTTTTTGCCTTAAGTGTAATATATCCCTGGCATATGTGTTGCAGTTAGTGTTGTTCAGGTACCATTTTTTGACCCTCAATACTGATTCCGCCTGTGAAGTATCAGCCGATTCCATCATTAATTAATATAAGGAATAATATACTTGTGGTATATTCAGAGGCGTAGTTTGCCATTAGCCAAGGCAGGCAATTGCTTGGGGCCCCTTAGCCAGCAGGGGCCCCCAGAGGGCCAACAAATTTGACACAACTGCACATCCTTCGCATTAGCAGCGCAGCAATGACAATTGACCGTCTCAAATTCCCTGAGTCACGTTTAATTTTTCGTAAAAAACAAAACAACTATGCATAGTAAGGCTGATTATTTTTTTGTATTTTTTTGTAAATGATCATGAATAGTAGTAAAGCTTTTATTTAAAAAAAATAAAATAAAATAAACGACCATGTAAGGTGTTGTTTTTGTTAAACGACCATGTATAGTAAGGCATTTTAAAAAAAATGACCATGTATTGTAATGCGTCTTAAAAATAAATAAATAAATAAATAAAAAAGACCATATATATAGTAAGGCTATAGTAATGTGTTGTTGTTTTTTTTAAACAACCATATATCGTCAGACGTGTTTTTGTTTTTATTTAAACGACAGCAGGGTTTTTCCGGACTCAAATTGAGGCAGAGGTGGTATCACCCTGACTATGATGGGTGACGATACCAGGTATTGGTATCGGTGCCAAAGGTATGAGTACTCGCAGCGGTGACCGATACCATTATGGGCCGCCCTACTGCAGCCATTTTATGATCAGGAAAATTAGAAATTAAATGAATACAAAGTTGACATTAATTTTTACCATTTTTTTTTTTAACTACGATCATTAAAAGTTAATCCACTAGCACATATTAAATAGTAAATATAGTTCATCGTTTTTGTAAAATACTATTATGTTTATTGTATATACTATGTTTTTATGACTTTGACGATGGCTGGAGAGCACCCACCAGGAAATGGGCGTGTGCAACGGTTGCTCCTTGATCTGTTTCTGCTTCAGTACATTAAAGTTTAAAGAAGAAAAAAAAAAAGAAAGCTTTTTCTTCTTCAGTTGTTGCTTCAGGTCTTTCCGGTGCACTGCTGTTGATGTAGCGCCTCCGTAGTGGCACAACACTGAAACTGCAGTTAAAATACATTCTTGGCGAGCTCAATCACCACAGCTCGAGCGCTGTGTTGAGCGATATCAGTGGCTCAGGCTGCAGGTGGGGAACAAATTAGGTGGAGGTGGCCGCCTCTGAATTTTGTATATTGGAAAAACCCACAAATCAAAGAAACCATAAACGTGGGGAAGAAGGGATGAAGTAATAGAAAGACAGAGCAGGTAGGGCTCAGGTGTTGTTGAGGTTGCATGAAAGTAGTGTGACGAAAGGCTTTGGGTATTGTTTTAAATTGTGAACTCGTGTAGTTGTAGTGTCTTTTTATCTTTTTTTTTTTTTTTTAAGCTCTAGCTATAACTTACAGAGCCTCTAAAGTGACATGGGAGAAAAAAAAATTAATTACGTTTACAAAAACGTTTTCGTCTAGACAAGAAAAGTTTCTCGTCCGGACAAGAAACATATTTTTTTATTTATTTTTTTCTCTCCCATGTCACTTTAGGGCAGGGGTGTCAAACATGCGAGATGACTTTATAAAGTAAAAAAAAAAAAATCGTAATGTCGGACCAATTAATCAGCGAGCCACAATCAAATATATAAATTTGTAATTTCATTTTGTAAGCGGTCCTCAGATGAGTAACTTGTATACGGAATCGCCTGGGAGTATATGACACAAATTCAATTACTGGTAACACAAATACATATGACAAGGATTAACGTCCTTATAACTTTATTTAATGCGCCACACAATGCATTCTGGGAACAATATATGTGCAAAACAGGTAGATTTAACACATCAATAACTCATACAGGCAAAGTGTTGCCACATTTCATTTGTATTCATGTTTTTTTTTTTTAGCCCATTATAGCAATACAAAGTTGATATTTTGTCTATTATTAAATTGATACTTTATTTTTCACGTACAATTAGTACCTTTAAAAACAGATTTTGCAACTTGCTGTCGACTGAAAATGACATCACAAGGGCTCAGGTAACCAATCACAGCTCAGCTGTTTTCTAGGTTTGGTCATGTGACATTCACAAGCTGAGCTGTGATTGGTTACCTGAGCCCTTGTGATGTCATTTTCAGTCGACAGCAAGTTGCAAAATGTGCTTTTAAATTGTATATGAAAAATAATGAAAATATTAAATTTATTATTGGCAAAATATGAATGTTTGACTGCCAAAAATGGCTAAATAAGTAAAATATCCCTTTAAAGAATAGATTACAGTTGAGCTCCGTAATTTAGGACTCGCCCAAAAATCTGCGTATAATTAACGGCAATTTTTTTTAAAGTTATATACCATTCTCTTACCGATTCGGCCCACTTAGTAATATATTTTCCTCCATGCGGCCCCTGAGCTAATACGAGTTTGACACCCCTGCTTTAGGGGCTCCGTAATAACTTCTATATGCATCACATCAGCTGCAAGTTTTTAACTGTTTACTGCATTGTCCCTGTCAAATAAAGATTTGAATTGAATGATACCAACATACTAATAACAAATACAGACAGCCCAGACTGGCTGACTTTTGTGTTCCAATATTTTCTATTTATATGTAAAGCCTTCTTGAAAAGCGTCATTGCGTCTTTCATCTCCACAGCTGTTTCGTGTCGGAAGCAAGATGGTGGACAGGCTGATGTTGAAGCGTGTCTGAAGTTCTCCAGGTCCATGCCGCCTCTCACCCAGCCCTGCCAACTGCCCTGCCAAGAGGACTGTCAGCTGAGCAGTTGGTCCAAATTTTCTCCTTGCACAGCCGACTGTGTGGGTGTCAGGGTTCGCAAACGCATGCTTGTGGGTAAGTGTCAAAGAGGTGCTCATAATAATTGAGTGTATTTCCAAAATATAAATTTAGATGTGTTGAAAAATAGTAGCTACAAAGGGGACTTCTAATGCTGTATGTACATTCTGAAGCAGACGGTCATCAACTGGTCTTATGTTTCTGCAGGTAAGAGCAAAAAGCGAGACCAGTGTAAGAACCACCAGGTGTATCCGCTGAGTGAGACTCAGTACTGCCCATGCAACAAATACAACGCCCAGCCAGTGGGCAACTGGTCCGACTGTGTACTTTCCGAGAGCGGCCGCATGGAAGGACAACTGGGCATGAAGGTCCAGGGCGATATCAAGGAGTGCGGTCAAGGTTATCGATACCAAGCGATGGCTTGCTATGACCAGGATAATCGCATCGTAGAGACATCACGCTGCAACAGTCACGGTGAGTTTAAAGCTGCCCCGTGGAGGAATTTGCCCCAAATTATCGCTAGAATAGCCTTTTTAATTGACTATTTATGACTCAAACAACTTCGAACTAGGAGATTAAAAACTGCTATTTACAATGGGTATTCCTGCAAGCCTCGAAGCCAATTGTTTTCAGACTGGATTTGGCTTCAAATTTCCCACCCTATGATGTCATGTGTGCATTGTGTACATGAGAAGGGAATGTGCAGTTTCATTTTTCGTGGCAGTAGCGATTTGGAATTCAATATTTCTGCACTGGGCAGCTTTAAAATGGAAAAGTAAACCTAAAATCATATTGACAATTAAAATAACATGTTGATATTTACAGTCAGTACTGACTTGTTTTCTTAGCCTCCAGACCCAGAATCTGAAACTGCACCTTTGAGAGTGGCTTTTTTAGTCTAAGGCACACCTGTGCACTAATTATGGTGTCTAATCTTGATATGGCACACTATGAGGTGGGATGGATTATCTCGGCAAAGGAGAAGTGCTCACTATTACAGATTTAGACTGGTTTGCGAACAATATTTGAAAGAAATGGTGATATTGTGTATGCGGAAGAAGTTTTAACTCTTTGAGTTCATCTCATAAACAATGGCAGCAAAACAAAAGTGTTGCACTTATTTGTGTTGAGTATAGTTAACACAACCCATAATACAGACTGCATCTATCCATCCATCCATTTTCTTCACCGCTTACTCCTCACAAGGGTCACGGGGTGCTGGAGCCTATCCCAGCTGGCTTCGGGCAGTAGGTGGGGTACACCCTGAATGGGTTGCCAGCCAATCGCAGGGCACACACAGACGAACAACCATTCTGTCATGTCATGTGGAGCGAGTGGATGAGGGGAGATGGACCCAGTGGCGGAAAAGCAAGGCAGGGAGACAGACAGGAAGGAGAGTAACTTTATTGACGATAACCAAGTAGAAGACAGGACGGGACTGTTTGCCATGACTTGGCTGGGACGTGGAGCGATTTGGCTGGGACATGAGAGGGACACTTGGCTTGGATGTGAGAGAGACTTGACTTGACGTGGGGAACTCGACTTGATAACAATGATAATAATAATAATAATAATAATAATAATAATAATAATAATTAGGGATGTTCGATACCACTTTTTTTTCAGACCGATACCGATACTCAGACCCTCACTGATACCAACTACCGATACCAGTAGTACATTTTGACAAAAAAAAAAAAAAAATCACTAAAAGATATTTTTAAACAAATATATTTCCTTTAATTTTTACAAAAAAAACAGCACAGTCACTCTTCAATAGTCTTAACGCTCACAAAAATGTTCTTTTTAGTTTAAGATTCACAATTTTGAAGTATTTCCAAAGCGGTGAAGTTTTGGTGAAAAACTGCTGCAAGCTAGCGCCACTTACAGGCAAGGATGACTCACTTAACGTCTTCCCCCTCTGCCATCGCTCGCTTGTACTCGTCTGCGTCACGAGTACTCGAGTACTTGAAAAAAGGCTAGTATCGGCCCGATACCGATACCTGGTACGGTACTCGCCCATCCCTAATAATAATAATAATAATAATAATAATAATAATAATGATGATAATAATAAGTCGATTAGTCGTTAATAATATGAGACGTAAAGTCGATTTTAAAAAAAAGTCGTTAGTGACAGCCCTACAGACCTCTTTCTCATTTTGGAGTGCACATTTAATTGGGGCTGATTTCAAAGTGAGATTGAAGTGGGACACAGTTGGAGACGAGAACTCAGTTACAGTATTGCTGGTACATGCATGCAACATTCAATCAATAGTTAAACTCCCCTTAAGTAAACTCGTACAGGCCTAATACAAACTAAACTACTATTAATGCTTGTTAAAATCCTGTCAGTTGACCAATCTCAAAGGCAATCATTTTATTGAGTCTGCATTATGAATATTACAATCGTGACAAAATCTGTCATGCCACTTCTCCATGAATATATCTTGGTATTTGGCAGTAAGGGGAGGAAAGGGAATTAAGAATTACAGAGCAGTCCTCGCCTTGGGAAAATATAGAAGACTTCAAAACACTCATGGGAAAGGGCACGTCTGTGTTTGTTCAATGAAAAAGCCATCTAGTTGTGAGTGTGAGCTTTCCTCCCAGTGTAGGGTTGTTTTCCTGGTGACTGGCTGCAACTGTAATGCAGACTGCTGTCAGCTTTCACTCTGATTTCAGCATCCTTTGATTGTTGCTTTTCGACCGCAAATACTGTGTCAATGAAACACAATGCTGTCTGGTCTTTCCAGCCACTCTATGCTCTCAGGCTGCAGCTGTAAACCAATGCGGGCTTGTTTGTGTTTGGCATGATCACAAACTTAGAGGAACAGCAAATAGGCTTTACCACTTGGGGATACAGGTGAAGATTGTTTTGTAGTATACTATAATGTACTATAAAGGCAGCATCAGGGAAAACTGGGTTAGCTCAAGAATCCTAATCTTCATCTTTCTTGGCCAAGTATTGTATGTTAAAAGAGTTGACTGAGGGCATTTGGCCAGTGTGAGGGGCAGCTATGCGAATGATGTTTCCTGAAATGCACAATCAACTCTACAGTGTTGAGCGTGTTCAGCTCCAGGTTGCACCAGGAAACACACTAAACAGTTTATCTACGTTAAAATAAATGAGTTAACATAGCTACGTATTTGAAAACTGTAAAATAGAATGACTCATTCTGAAAAAGTAACAATACTCAAAAATAACTTTTTGTCGTATAATACAACATTTTTGAAGTTATAACAACATTTTGGAACATTTTAAGTAGCCTTACTGTTAAAGCGATACAAAAAAATTTCCAGTATTGGATTAGACATTGTGTAGGCCTATAATGAATAAAAGTGCAAATATCTCTGGCATCTTGTTCCCAGAATTTTTTTTTAAACCAATTCAGCATCAAAATAAGAACTTACCGTGGTGACGCCATTATCCGGTTGACGTATTCCGCTCGTAAACGTTAGCCGCCTTCGTTTACTTGAATGAGTTTGCTGATGTGATGGGCAAGAAAAAGGCCATCATCTATCCCAAATACTGCACCAATTCTGATCAGAGTCCAATCCTCACTACATCAGGCTTGATGTCATTCCGTGTGGTGGTGCGGCGATACATCACGATGATCACGTGACTGTCCAAAATGGCCGATACTGTACTTAATGTTAAAATATTCATAACAAGTACTTTAACATCATAATCGCTCAACATAAATTGACAATTTTTTCAGGGAAGAGTTGAAATTAACCATTTCACAGAATAGCTGGTTAGTTTTACACAAGTCTTGTATTCCTTTATAGGCAGTTTTCCTATATAAATACAGGATTATACACATGAACTCCTTCTCAATCTACACCTCTGTGCTTCTGTTAATATGTGGTGGTGATTTTTTCCTAAACCCCCACCCCCCCCCCCCCCCCCCCCCCAGCCTGTATTTTGCCATTTTGTGTGTGTTTTGTCAACAGCGGGACATTTCTGTGGACAGACAGTTGTTTACCCCTCCAGCCAATTGCAGAGCGGGGGGGGGCGTATCACTCGCTGTCGGCAGTCGAGGCCGGGCGAATTTGTCGGCTACAGGACGTCACTCCTGCGTCAACTTGACAGCACACAAGGATTTTTTTTTTTTTACTCACTCACTCACTCACTCACTCACTCACTCACTCAAGCTTGAGTGTAGATTGAGAAGGAGTTCATGTGTATATATCCTGTATTTATATAGTGCTTTTTCCTGAGTGAAAACTGAAGACCTTGCCTTTAACTCATTTGCTCCCAAAGACGTATTTATACGTTTTTGTTTTGTTTGTTTTTTTTGTTTTTTTTGGTTGTATTTATTTTTATTTTTTGCTAGAGCAGGGTTTGAGGCTTTGATGCAGCCTCGGACCTGAAGAGGTCGCTTAAAGAAATGGCAGTTATTACAAAATTCGGCCATCAAGTGGCAGCAGAGTATAAGAGATCAACCAGGCTACGTTGCAACAAGCTCTTTTCCCCAATGTTTTCAACAACACATTTGTGAATAATGATGAAATTTAGCTATATTCTAATGCTAATTGCTGCACAACAGAAACAGTTACAAATATACTTTTTTTTTCCTGATGAAAGAATTGACTCAACTTTCTTTTGTTAGGTGCCATGTTTTTATAGCAGTGGGGCAAAAATGCGGCAGCACGTCGGGAGGAAATAATTATGAATCGACGCTGACAACGGGGAGACAAGAAACTAAATACACACACACGCACTAATTGACACAATTAGACACACCTGGGCAAGACACAAGTGGCAGAGGATGCTGATTGGTTGACACATGAGGAAGGGCAGGCAAACACAGGTGGACATGACAATGCTTGACAAGACTAGGGGGGCACACAAGGACAACGGAAAACACAGATCATGACTGAAATTAAAGAAACATGAGGACAAAATCAAATTAAACCAAAATTAAATCTGAGCCATGACAAAAGGAACACAATCAACCCAAACCATGATAGTTTAAAATTTTAAAGATTTTCTCGAGCAATGCGAGCAGAGCCCTGACTTTTTAACTGTGACTGCGTCTATCAAACCTGCTTAATTTACGTACTGTATATGCACATTTGTCATCATATGTTGTATAGGTTACATTGAGGAGGCTTGCATCATTCCCTGTCCATCTGACTGCAAGCTCAGCGAGTGGTCCAACTGGTCACGATGCAGCAAGTCATGCGGCAGTGGCGTCAAAGTTCGATCAAAATGGCTCCGAGAGAAACCATACAACGGTGGAAGGCCTTGCCCCAAACTTGACCACGTCAACCAGGTGGTTTATCTCAACGTACAGAACATTATAGTTAGTTTCATAAGGTTGAGTTATGAAAAGTTAGATTACAAATACTGTATGCTTAAATGCACCAATAATTCCATTTTTTTTCTTCTTCTTTGTTGAATGCATATCAAACACAGGCACAAGTAAGTACTTCAGTGTTTTTCTTCATCAATGTTCACTCCCCCCCCCCCCCCCCCCTGCATATTGCACTGTATTACTATATAAATGTTTTTTGGCATTTGTTTAAAATAGGTATATGAAGTAGTTCCATGTCTCAGTGACTGCGGGCAGTATGTTTGGGTGGTAGAGCCTTGGAGTGTATGGAAAGTTAGCAATGTGGACCTGAAGAACAACTGTGGTGAAGGTGTTCAGACCAGAAAAGTCAGGTAAAGATTTTCATCTTCTGATGTTTATGTTAATGTTTAATGTTGCATTCACAAATATGGCACTTTACTGTACTGTATTTATTTTAATTTTTTTTTATTCAATCTCTGGTGTAATAACCTTATTTATTGATTTATTGAATTTTATTATTATTATTATTATTATTATTATTATTATTATTATTAATTCAATCTCTGGTGTAATAATCTTATTTATTGATTGATTGAATTTTTATTTTATTTATATTAGTATTATTAGTAGGGATGGGCGAGTACCGATACCAGGTATCGGTAACGGGCCGATACCAGCCTTTTTTCAAGTACTCGAGTACTCGTGACGCAGACGAGTACTAGCGAGCGATGGCAGAGGGGGAAGACGTTAAGTGAGTCCTCCTTGCCTGTAAGTGGCGCTAGCTTGCAGCAGTTTTTCACCAAAACTTCGCCGCTTTGGAAATACTTCAAAATTGTGAATCGTAAACTAAAAGAGCATTTTTGTTTTATTTTGAGCGTTAAGACTATTGAAGAGTGACTGTGCTGTTTTTTTGTCAAAATTAAAGGAAATATATTTGTTTAAAAATATCTTTTAGTGATTTTTTTTTTGTTGTTGTCAAAATGTACTACTGGTATCGGCAGCTGGTATCAGTACTGGTGAGTACTGAGGGTCTGAGTATCGGTATCGGTCTGAAAAAAAGTGGTATCGAACATCCCTAATTATTAGTATTAATACAATCTCTGTTGTAATAACCTTACTTATTGATTGATTGAATTATTTTTTTTAATTTTATTGTTCTTATTGCTGCTGGAAATGTACATTTCCCAGAGGGAAATCCGAAAGGGATCAATAAAGTCAAGTCTAAGTCTATCAAATCAAATTCACATCATATTGTATAATTATGAAAGAAAATCCCCCAAATTGAAAATGTCTGAAAGCAGCTTCTTTTAGCGCATTCCATGACATTCGTATTTGGCATCATAATCAAACAAAGAGAGTCTTTCTAACGATTCTGGCAAACAGTTCGCTTGAAATGAGGACAATGTTTTGTATAACAGGTGTATGCTGAACACGATAGACGGCCCCTCGGAGCAGGTGGAGGACTATCTGTGTGACCCGGAGGAGATGCCGCTGGGAGCTCGGAACAGCCAGCTGCCCTGTCCAGAGGACTGTGTGCTATCAGACTGGGGAGCCTGGAGTCCATGCCCATTGGTGAGAATGTGTATACTTAATGGCACGAGTAGCTTCTGTCTGTGGTACTTCATGGTGTTTACAAATGTTAATGACATTTTAAAGCTGCTCTATTTAACAATTTGCCAAAAACATCTTTACAATAGCCTTCTATTTGACCATTTGTGACATCTTCTAATGAGAAGATTAGCACCTGAGCTGTTCACAGTGGATACTCTTGCAAGCCTTTAGCCCAGGGGTGTCAAACATAAGGCCCGCGGGCCGGATCAGGCCCTCAAAGAGGTTTAATCCGGCCCGCGAGATGAGTTTGTAAAGTAAAAAAAATAAAAAATAAAAAATTCTGACTAATTAATCAACCAGCCACAAACAAAACATATAAATTTGTAATTTCACAAACAGTCCTCAGATGAGCAATGCAACTTGTACGGGGAATCGTCATCCTGGATGTCATTATTTTACACACAACTTAAACTACGGTTTGTTTAATTATTATTATTTTTTGTAATCATACACCGACATAAACGTGTTACATATGACACAAATTCAATTACTGGTTAACACAAATAGATATGACAAGGATTAACGTCCTTTTAACATCATTAACTGTGTGTGAACTGGAATAGCAGCCAGCAAATCAGGGAAGCGTAGTATTCATGGACTAGGAACAAAATTATTATCCTATATTGTATGTCCGATCTGTTGACGGGTTGACGACGGCCGACATCCAGCGATTACCATTCGTCGTTCGTCGACAGGGAAAGGTAGTGCACATGTCGGCCGGAGACATGCAGCGATTACTATACATTGACAGAGAAGTTCGGGCAACTCCAGAAATTACCAATGGCCACCCCGCCCCTGGTCATATTCACGAGTACAAAGAATCAGCTTTTGGAGGGCTACTGGGGGTGCATATGATATTCGAGTTTGTGTTGTTTTCAAGAAAAAACAAAAAAGCAAAAAACAAAAACGGTTTGCGAGCGTTTGTGACTGGTTATTTTTCGTCAGGGTTCGTGCAAGGTCGCAAACGGCCGCAAATACATTCAACAACAGTTTCAATGGTCACAAACAGTTTTTCTTGTCGCAAGGTAGTAACGTTCCAAATGAATACTGTGTACCTACAGGAACCCTGATGAAAAATCAACAAACAAACCGCTAAGTGGGATATGGGCTTTGTGTAGCTTTTTCCCATAGTCTTTGTATTAGTTTTTCCAAAGTTAAAACAAACAAAAAATTACAACCCAGCCAATTCCAAAACTCTCTGTGGCCGTTTAAAATTGGGTTTGCATAGTAGTGCTGAAATTATTTTGCAAAACCAGGTCAAATTGATTCTTGTTTTTACATCTCCATCAAATTTTGATGGGTTGTCAGGTCTGAGCTCTACAAAGAAAATACCTTTTCTTTCAAAACCAAAACCAATGGCACACTATGATGACAAATGTATCAATCTATATATCTGCATAGTATCTACAATTTCTTTATTCCTTAGCCATGTAACGGGAACATTACACGAGAGAGGAGGGCTTATCCAATCAGGCAGCCTGGCGAAGACAAGGAGTGTCCTCCAACCACTGAAACGGAGCCTTGCAAACTCAACAGCAATTGCTTCCACCATTCCTACAATATCACTGGTGAGACTGAAAGAGCTTGGCAATTCTTCTGTAGAAGCACTGGGCCAAATAAAAACTGGCAAGTATGCCTGAGCATAAGAAAATCTTGTTTCTCTTTTGATGTCTGGTCTTTGCAGATTGGAGTACTTGTCAACTGAGTGATAGAGCAGTCTGTGGAAACGGTATCAAAACCCGCATGCTGGACTGTGTGAGGAGTGACGGCAAATCTGTCGACTTGAGGTTCTGTAAAGAGGTGGGTTTAAGTGGTTTTGTCTTACACTCTCAATAAAGACAAAGTTCCTTCAAACAATTGTCTTCCAGCTTGGCCTAGAGAGGAAGTGGCAAATGAATGCTTCCTGTGTTGTGGAGTGCCCTGTCAACTGCCAGCTGTCCGAGTGGTCAGCATGGTCCGACTGCACACATAAATGCGGACTCCAAGGTAGGTGTAGTTCACTTCTTAGCACTTTTTAAATGTTGTAGACGAGGTTGCAGATTATAGACAAAAATGTACTCAGCATTATTAAAAAGCCCTTGAGCTTTACTCCATTGTCAGTCCGAAATGGAAACAAAAGAATGTCATTGTCACGGTGGGTGGTGGTGCGAGTG